>NW_025110066.1:115777-132746 GCF_011392965.1 Frieseomelitta varia | reverse complement strand
TTATTACTTATTAAATGTTTATAGATATAAATTCTGTACTAAAGTAAATCCGTACTAAATTATAATTCTAATATAATTACAATTCTAACTAAATTATAATACAATACAATTATAATTCTGTACTAAAGTAACTTAAAAAAAAAAAAAGAAAAGAAAGAAAACAATACAAATGAACTTATTACTTATTAAATGTTTATAGATATAAATTCTGTACTAAAATAAATCTGTACTAAATTATAATTCTAATATAATTACGATTCTAACTAAATTATAACATAATACAATATACTTCTGTGCTAAAGTAACTTGAAAAAAAAAGAAAAAAAACAATACAAATGAACTTATTACTTATTAAATGTTTATAGATATAAATTCTGTACTAAAGTAAATCCGTACTAAATTATAATTCTAATATAATTACAGTCCTGACTAAATTATAATACAATACAATTATAATTCTGTACTAAAGTAACTTAAAAATAAAAAAACAATACAAATGAACTTATTACACAACCCAATAATTCGATTTGTTCAAACACACGATGAATTTCTCATATCTGCTAGAAAAAAAAAAAAAAAAAAAAAAAATGGAAGAAACGGCAACAACTGACAATTGAACTGGGAAAGATCTCACAAACGCGTGGTCTGAGAAAAAAAAAGAAAAACGCGTGGCGCGGCGGGTAACGCGAATCCATAGAAACCGGCGAAGTGGGTCGGCTTCCCGGGAACTCGATTATTGAAAAATTAAGAGGCCGCAACCTCAGGCGAACCTCACGGTTCCGCGGTCTCGAGCGTGTGCACGCTCGATGTCCGACGCCGTTTCATGGAATCGCGATTGTCTTCGTCCCGCGATTGCGCCACACACCGTTCGAAACACACACAGACACCGGAGAGACAGGAACGGTGTTGGTACACCCACGGAACGGCCGTGGATTTTATTGTCCCGGATCGAGGAGCCGGCTGTTGGCGGCTTGCGGTTCGTCCGAACGCAAATTACTTACGCCTCGGCTCGGCTCGGCGGCCGTGCCGTGGGAGACGAGATCGAGGCACGTCGAGAATCTCCGATCGATAGCGTAAGACGGCGGTGCGGCCGCGGGAAAACCGAAACCCCAGAGAGCTGCCAGCTAACTGTCCGGCGATCCTAAAACCATTCGTTCCTTTCCACAGACGAAGTTTCCACGTTGGCGAAATAGTTTTCGGACGTAAAGTCGGACCATTTGACCGGGGACGTGTTGGACGTTTCGATGAAATTATTTGCGGACAAGATTTCAATCTAATGTGTGTCAAAATTCTAAATCAGATGAAAATATCTCGGTGGAAATTAGTTTTTGGCTTATCATCTAGCGATTTCAATGTGTTGTTTACGTGCTAAGGTTCTGAGTGGAAATAATTGGTAGAAATCCATATATTTCTGACTAGTTTTTGAACTGGACACAACGAGTGTTTAATTGCACGATTTGCATCGGTTTGTAGCAATTTCGAAAATTGAAATTATTTGCGGAGAAGATTCTATTGTTGCATGGATTACCTACGTGTTTTCATTTCGCTCGATTCTTCGTAACTCTGTCAGTAACGTGGCTCGCTTTTAACCTCTCGATCAAGATTATTACTTAAATGTCATCCTCCGTGACATCTGTATAATTATTATAATAACAAGCTTTAAAAGAGCCGGGTAATCTCTTCATTACTTCGAGATTGTCACTTGGCGAGAACAAATATTTTCCAATTAACCGCTCTTAAAAATTCTAAACGGACAACTTGCACGATGGTAACAAGTACCCTCATCTGAAACATTATTATTATTAACAGTTCTTGTCCTAATCAAATCTGATTAAGTATTAATTAAATCCAGGATAGTTTTCTTTCTTGTATAGTCATAATATAGAAACTCAATGAGATCAAACATAATTCTTAACCTAGATACAAAGTTAGAAGAAAAGAAGAAAAACAAATTGATACGTATTTAAGAAATAATTTACGAAATAATTCATAAAATTGTTCCTCAATTCTTAATAATAATTAATTTAAATTAACAAATTTAAAAGTCGTCTTATAAACATGAATATCCATATAATATAATAATTATGATACGTATGTGTTTGAGAATGTCCACAATTAAATTTGATCTTTATCCATCACTCGTATATACGTAATAACGCAGTAAATAGTTGACTAGGTTTCAATGTTTATAATACTTCCTTCAGGGTTAAAAATATAAACGAAAAATTCTCTTGAACATGCTCATAAACGTATGCTCCACCCAATCCTCGACCGAAGCACGTCACGCGTCCATCCAAGGACTTTCGTTCGCATTCGCATACCCTAGATGAGAGCGGTATTTCGATCGATTCCAGGATCACGAGGTCGCCTTCCATAGGTATCCTCCCATGCCGTGTCCACGTGACAGCTAAATATGTGTTTCTCCGTTGAAACAAACGTGACAAATAGAGATGGGATCAAATTCAACATGTACTTTGCGAATCCGAATCAAACTCGATATCTAAATTTCGTTCCGCGAGTTCCAAATATTATATATAATATTAAAATTATATAATATTAATATTATAATATTTATATATATATATATATATATATATATATATATATATATATATATACTCGAAACTACAGTAAAAATGTTTCAGTTCAAATGAAAAATTTTTGGCACGTCAAAATCCATTTGTAACATTTGGGGATTCATTGAGTTGAAAGTATTGTATTGTTAATTGTACACAGTTTAGTACTGTCTTCTTTCTTAATTGTCAGGTTAAGTTGCAGTGCAAATTTGGAATATTATGGAATATTATAAATTTGGAATTATTTAAGTAAAATAAAGATACAGAAGAAAGAATGCAACATTTGAAAATTCGGGATTTCGTATGAGCGTCAGGCGCATGCGTGTTAGACGCACACGCGTTCGGCGCATGCGCATCAGATCCATGCGCACTAGACGTACGCGCATCAGACGCATGCGCACTAGACGCACGCGCATCGGACGCATGCGCATTAGACAGATTCATATCCACCCGCCAATATATTTAAAATTGAACATTCAAAAATGTCGCATTTAGAAATATGTTTCCTTTTTGACCTGAGAAGATCTATTCGACAGTATTCGAAATTCAAATACATTGGGTATAGAAATGAATTCGATGCCTCAGCACTGAATTTCAAAGTACATAACAAAGTATATAATTGTCACATTTATAAAAACACACATTACTGCAGATCATTAAAACACACGGCACGTTCTATTTTAATTCTCAATTAAATTAAAGATATTTTAATAATTCAGAGACGTGTCATCCAATGTTAATTGAAACCGAAAATTCAAAAGAATTTGAACGAAAGCTGCCGATCGTTGGATTGGATCCCAACGCAAAGCCAAATTACAGACAAATACCAATCAGCACCGAATTCATCTCCATACTTGGAAAAAAAAATTCCACTGAAAATATCTGTAAAAGGGTAGAAAGGCGAACGATTCGTATCTACTTGTGAGATACTCGATCCCATCTCTAGCCGGCGTTCGGTTTCGCAAGGCGTGTGCACACGGTGCTCGCGCGCGCTGCCTGCCTGTCAGACCGACCGAGCGCACGGCTCTCCTATCTGTGTCAGGTCTCGTGTTGCAACTGCAGAAGGTCGACCGGTGTACGCGTCGCGGAGAGCACGGCCAATTGATACCGGCCGCAATTTTGTCCGGCACGGTGTAGGACGACCGGCACGACCGACTTGCACGCGCATACCGCCGCGCTACCACCGGCGCAAAAACTCTGCCGCTGATGTAACCGAGAAATTCCGACCGTACCGCGGGCGAGAGGCCATTCGGCGATCCGCTTCACCGAATCTAAGCTACGGAAGAACATCGCCACACGTTCCATCGATTAATCGAGAGAGACCGCGGTGAAATTATCCATGGCAGCGATAATACATCCTCGCTGCAGCTCGTTTAAAAGACTGGAAACATGAAATGCTACTTTGTGGCGGTGGTTGATACTATTTTCATTCGCCGAGATCGCAAGTGTCTAGGAATAATAAATTATTTAAGTTCCATTCCAAGTTTTAGCCAATCCTCGATTAAATGAACGCTTTGCTGGTTGAATTCACTTATTTGAATTTAGATAATGTGATTTGATAGTTTTCCCATGTATCAAATTTCTACGCAACTTGAAAACTCGCTGGCGTTTGTCGAATCTCGATCGCGTTTCAGAAGAGAAACTTGTTCAAAAATTAGCATCATGTAGATACTGTAATATATCCAGTTTTATAAATCGTAGAGAACAGAGAGAATCAGTGGCGTAGGAAGCCGCTGCAGCTCCGAAACGCGAGACTCGGAAGTCACGACTCGAGCTTGGCGATGTCCAGATTCGCGGACCAGCTATTGACCAGCTACTTCAACACGTTCCGTACCGCACGTGTGTACCGTTTTTGGTGCTCGTTGAACTTTCCACTCGTGCAGGCGAACGCTTTCAGCGTATGTAAAACAAGCGGTGACAAGCACCAACGGTGGTGGTACAATGCGACTTGAATGGAATGTCGTGCGGAAGAAACGCGATACGGAACCTGTTAACCACCGCGGCTAATGTTACCTTTCTGACTTTCTTCTCTTTTCGTCTATCTTTCCGTTACTATTTCCGTTTGTTTGACATTTTTAATTACACCAAGTAGCCCTATTTCAAATTATCGAACAAAGATAATAAACGATAAGCGGCAGTACAACGCCATCTTTCTCAGTAAAACTGCATCTATCTCGTTGAACTGTCAAATAAAAATATTCGAAAACATGAGCTACATATAGTGTAATTGATAAATGATAAGAGGCACAACGTCTTTCTCGGTAACGTCTATCTCACTGACCTACCAATATCATCGAATAAAGATCTTTGAAAACACGAATTACGTCTAATGTAATTAATAAGCGATAAGAGTCAACGCGACACTACGGTTCCCTCGGTAGTGTTGTTACCTGTCTCTTGGCAACTAGCAAGGTAATGAATGATAAGGGGTCAACGCGACGCCACTTCCCTCAGATCTTCCATCAGTATCGTCGAACGAAAATTTTTCAACGCACGAATTACACGTATACGTCGTTAACAAACGATAAGAGCGAACGCGATACGTACTTCGTTTCGCGCGAGCATCGTCGAATAAAAATCTTGGAAAACCACGAACCACGTGAGACTGCTAATCAATCACCTTGAGCCGCCTTGATTAAGTTGTAAATATCACCTCGCCACTCGATACACCGATATCACCGCGAACATCGGGACCAAGCTCGCGCTCATCTATCAAGATCCTTTAAAAAGATCCCCGGCGTTTCTCGTATGCACACAAGCCATATTTCAGGCTCATTAATCTTCAAACGGATAGAGGAGCGATCGTAGGAGCTGGACGAAACAATTAAAAAAGGCACGCGCGTCAGAAAACCACGCGAATTGATAGTCCAGATCGCGAATAAAAGGTGAATCCATTAACCCATTTGCCGCGATACTCTCGCCGCGATAAATCTTCCCGCCTACCAGCGTCGCGTGAATTGTGCAATCCTCTCGCGCTCTCGAGAAGAGGGGAGGGGAAAAAAAAGGAGAACCGGGAAGGAGAAAGAAAAGGAAAGGAAGAAGGGAGAAGAAAAAGAGGATCATTGACACGAATAGCCTGGCCTTTGAAAAACGCACATGGCCGCGTATGATTTGCCATTCACGTTCGCTCTGATCATGAGAAAACGCGACACCCACCGGCCAGCGACGTGCGTTATCAAGCACGTCGAATCGCTGCTCGAATATCCGCGGTCAACGTGGAAAAACACCGCCTGCCACATGTTCTCACTTTCGAGATAATATCGCGGGTTCTTAACATCAATTCCTCTCATTAGCCACGTTTCCCCTGTTCACGATATTTTCTTTTTTTATATTTTATTATATTTTATATTTTATATTTTATATTTTATATTTTATATTTTATATTTTATATTTTATACTTTATATTTTATATTTTATATTTTACAATTTATATTTTTATATTTTATTATCTGCGTTGTACGAAACATTGGGGAACTGTTGCGAATTATATCCGAAGTTTCTATATTTTGCAATTTATATTTTTATATTTTCGAATTATATCCGAATTATATTTTTATCCGAAATTATATTTTTATATTTTCGAATTATATCCGAAGTTTCTATATTTTACAATTTATATTTTATTATCTGCGTTATACGAAACATTGGGGAACTGTCGCGAATTATATCCAAAGTTTCTAGATTTTCTCGAATAAAAAACTCCGTTAATAATTTCACGAACTGTTTCACTTTTAGATTTTCTCAAAATTCTTCTATTGTAAAAGATTCAAGAGAAATTATTGCATTACAAAATATTTGGACTGGTTGAAATAACCAAGATCTTCGAGACTTTCGAGACTGTCATGATTTTCATTTACTCGAATTTCGAGAAAATCGTCTGGGAAGAGGTGAAATTCAATGTATTCATCGGCATCCATCATCGTCGTTCGTTTCTTTGCTCGTTCAAGCAAGAACAACGAGACATCGTCCTCTCGAGAGGGTTCTACCGTTACGATCCTCCCGCGCATTCCTCTCGTAATCGCGCGATCGAACGATCGGATAGCTAGGCCACCGCCGGCTTCTGCTTTTAATAATCGGTGGAATTTATTGGCTAACGTATCTTCATCGTTGAGCTACAGCTTCGACTTCGAGCGGCGCGCGGTTATTTTAAGAATCTTTCATTAAAAATTTAATATAATTCCGAAGTCTCGTAGGTGATTCTGAGTCCGTTTCCGATTCCGAGTGGTGTATTCGTCGACAGTTTTCTTTTTTTTTTTTTTTTTTAGTTTCTGGTACGTTTTAGAGTTTCTCATACGAAGGATGAAGAAGGAATTTGGTGAAATAACAATCTATCGTTTGAAAAAATTGAAAAAGGTTATTACAAAAAAAATATAAAAGGTAAAGGAATTGCTATAAGAAAGTTTCAAGTGAAACCAATCTCTCAGTGAAAGATTTATAAACAATTTATTACATTCAGGCTCGATGCTCGAACACTTTAGTCAGCAATTGTAAATAGGATTTTGTATGAATTCTATCCTTGTATAAGTTATATATGCACACGACATAGTGAAACTAAAATCAAGTTTTAATTTGTATTTCATCTCGAAGCAGTGAACTATCATAAGTCAGAGAATTCGTAGCAATATGCGTCGAACTATTTTAACGGCTCATCCCATGCTATCAGTAATAAGCATAACCAGTTACGTGGCTCGATCGATCAAGCAACCTCCCAACAAGAGTAATTCGTTTTAGAATTTTAATTAATTCAATCTCTCGCCGCGGCCTGTCCCGGCTTTCACGATCGCATCCCGCGATTAAAATTCGCCGACATCCGGGAAATACGAGTCGGGCAAATTTTTAACAGGCACCAATTCAAATTGCTTGCCTCTGCCCCGATCCTCTATTCCCGCAATTAAAATTGGCGACACATCAAACAACTTGTCGCTTAGTCAATCCGAATAGGAAAACATGGCTCCCCAGTTGTAAAAATCGTTTGAAATATGCTGCGTTATAATTTCAGACTGGTTATAATATTATAATTGTTATACGTTGGTAGCTAAAATTATTTGTGCACGCAAAAGTATTTGTGCACTCATCACAGATTTATTGTATTAGAAAAAATATTTATTTATATTAGAAAAAATATACGTAAACGTTGTAAAGTATTATACAATATATAATATATAATATTGTATAACACACAATATATAATATAATATACAATATACAATTTATATAATATACAATATTATATTTGTATAACATATATTATATTTATATAATTATACAATATATAATATTGTATAACATTGTATAATAATATTATATAATATAATACAATAATAATTTTTTACTACTTTATTATAATTATATATTTTATTTTTATATAAAATTTGTATAGATACACAACGTGAATAGCCACCTAACAGTGAAAACAGTGAATGTTGAAACTTACTATTAACGTAGTGGATAATTAACTATTCAAAGGCTTTAAATCTACGATCTCTGCAAAACACATTCTTGAATTAAATATTTTGCAATTTATATATTTATACACACGTAAGTGTAAATCGTTATAAATTACTATAATACTACAACATTATAGTAATTTATAATTATAATAATATTACATATAATTATGATATTCATAATGATATTACAGTATTATGTATAATATACATGTTTCAAAATCGAGCCAATATTTCATCAACATAATCAATTACGATTATTAATTCGCATTGCAATTCAAGCATGAAACACGTTCGTGAAAATGATACAAAATATATCGACGAACCACTGTACACACAAATTTTTACATCCTCCAAGACAAACACATATATCACATAACCACTTTATTTCCCTTTACACAAATCAATTCGATCATTTCATTGGCAAACGAAGCAATGACTCGTGCGTTCGAGAAGTTATTAGAAATTTTAAACCCCTCGCGGGATCACGTAGTGTCATGGTGTTGCAAGATCGCAAACGAGGAGAAGTCGTTCGTCTGCATCGGACTTAAATCACACGAGTGGAGGAGAGGCAGAGACGGAGGTATCCTGAGGTCGCAGGTACTAATGAACAATGTCCTCTGGCTTTCTCTCTCTTCGTCGGCCGTCTATCTTCTCTCTTTCTCCCCGTCTCACCTACGCATGGGCCGCCCCACTTCCGCCGGATGTACCCTGATAAATGGGAATCTCGGCGAGTGCGCGGCCAGTCGGCCGTATACACCTACGACAGAGTGTGTACCGCGCCGAATGAGAAACAAGCCGGGAGCGGTGCTCGTCTTCGAGGCCGGCAACAAGAAGCAGAAAGAGAAAAATGAGGGAACGAGCTCTCTTTCTCTCTTTCTCTCTCTCTCTCTCTCTGTCTGTTGGCGCACACCACGGTGCCATTCCGTAGCATTGGTCAAAAGGAAGCGTCCAGTTAACGCGTTGTCCGTATTTGGAATTGCAGTTTCAAACTTTTCGATATTTGGAATATCTTCGATAGAAAGAGAGAGAACGAGAGAAGTTTAGTTTATATTCATGATAGTGCATTTATTAGGTAAATTAATTCCGTTTTTCTTCGATAAACTTGCCGTATATTCAGCAGTTTTGCATCATTCAGGAAATGGCCTTTCTTTTAAATCAACAAGGCGTTGCAGAACAAGTTATTCTCGCAATCGTTCAGTAATTATTCAAGTTCTTCGTATTTTTAATTTTCATATCGACCGCAAAGGACACCGAATTAATTTCTCTAGTATATAACGTAGTTTATAATAGTAGGTATGAAAAGATATATTTGCAAGTGTATGTGAATCCCTGAAAACTCCATCTTTTTTTTTTTTTTGTTTCCTTTCGTATATATGTGTATATATTCATGAATTACTTATAGTTTTTAAATATTACAATAAGTATTATATTTTGAATTAAATTTGTGTTAAATCAGATATATTAACTAAATACAAAATAATATTAAACACGTGTAATAAATATATAATACATTAAGAATAAAAAATGCAAACGAAACGAATAAAACTCCTGACCAACAACAAAATCAACATTTTTAAATAGAAACTCATAAACTTGCATTCATCTTTCATTTCGACCGTTTCTTTGCGCTTTCAAATTACTGTGTTACGAACTACTACAATGTGTATATCTAGTACACAAACGGGACACGACGAACATACAAACCCCCTCTCAAATATTCCCGACCTCGTCGCAGCCCAATAAAGAGTGCTAAAAATATTCACTTCGTAACGACGGGATTAATTATACCGTGACGAAGGCCAATAAAAGAAAAGTCGAATGTCCAGTTGACTCTCTCGTTCGGCAGACAGTTTGCCGCGTCACCGAGTGTAAACCGTATCAGCTGCCAGATAACTCGCTAGAGGATCGTGCACCGAAATCGTTGACCCGTTTCCCGTTTAAATCACGCGCGTTCCTCGGCGTTAAGAAAAGAAAAGGAGAAAGAGAAAAAATGGGCAGCCGGTTTCAGTACCGGTCCACCGGTCCGTCAAAACGCTGAAAATAGAATGACCACTGACGAGCGATACCTACGACAAGATGACGGCGCAGCATCTCTCTTCCTGCGGCTAATGTAGCGGTTTCCACGCGCTCGCAGCCCGAGATCTGTATTTGTCGTGTGTATTAACGACGTGACAAACGCGCCAGCGCTGTCCGGTTGTTCGAACAACTTTGTCTCGCTGCAACGAGAGGAAGGAGGAGGAACTGGAATATTATTTAAGTATATTTCCTTAATGGCTAGAGAAATTGACTTCTACATCGTTTCGTCGCTTACTAGTTTACATTGCATTTACTCCTGTATTGAAATTGCACTAGAGATAATCTGAAGTGAATTACTCTTGACTAGTAAAATACTTTTGAACAAGATTCGATTCGAGAACCAATCAAACGATTGACCAAAATGACCAATTCATAAATTTCGTGGATACGAAACAGCGTGTATCCCCAGAGATTGAAATACAGGAATGAAAGTTCGCTCTGCAACATTTTACTTTGCCCTGATGGAAATTTTATAGCCGAATAGTTGCAGCGTTAAGCCGAAGCCTGTCAGAGGCAGAACGTCGAAGACGTTCCTTTCTGTGAAAGAAGGCTGCGCGATACGACACTCGCGGGAGATCTTCAAAGAAGAAGAAGAAAAAAATAGGACCTGTTGGAACGAAATTGTTCGTTGGATCACAGACCTGGAACAAGGAGAAAGAAATGGTCGAGAGCGAAGAGAGACAGACAGACAGGGAGGTGCACACGGTCAGGGAGATACGGTTGGAACATTTGTTTAGTTGGCTGCAATTAAGCCACTTGGCGGCAATTGTTTGTCGCTCAGCAGAGAATTCCGCTCCCACCGTGCGGATACGCGGTCATAAAGCGCGAGTGAGCGCTCGCCTTGTGTTGTACCAACTCGTCACCAACACGGCAATTCCAGACGATAAAGCCGAGCGAGTTTGCCGGGGTTAGGGGTCAATCGGGTCCAGTAGCCGGTGTTCGACCAATCAGCGTGTGGCAAACGGGCCGGACACACTCGGCAAGAGGATCGGCTCGCACGATCGTCTTCTGTCTTCGGCTTCGCCGTGAAGACCAGCGCCGATGAATTGCACGCCGATGTCACGCGACCAACAACGCCCTGTCTCACTGCGGACTTTCATTCGCTCGATGTGATCGTTGGATCGACTGATTGCTTCGATTAGAGCTTAGAACTTCGAGCCTAGATACATAGGAAAGCTGTTCAAATTCGAAGTTTGGGCAACGGGCGTTCAAATTCAAGCAGACGTTCGTAATAAACGAATACTTTGTTCACTTGCGTGTACACTGATATTCAAATTAATGTAGAAATAAGTTTGAAGTTCCTTTGCATATTGCTACTTGCTTCTTCAGCACAATTTACTTTAAAGTATACAAATGTACCCAAACGAAATACCCAGATAATCAAATTTCCAATCGAATTCATCGCCTAACCCAAACCTTCTCTTTCGTCAGCGAAGAGGCGACTGTTCAATCAACGACTCTGGCGAAACGACTCGAAACGCGAGCGAATTTTCGCGCGTCAGGTCCGCTCGTAAATCGTTGACGGAAGCTCGCGCGACGGTTTGTGCCAGCCGTCTCGAGCGATCTCGTCCGGGCAGCCTCTCCGAGGAATAAAAGAAATTGGACCATTAGAACCAGAGAATCAGTCGACCGGTTGATTTAGTTAAGTTTGCCGTGTGGCTGGACCGTGGGCTCTTTGGATAATGGGCAAATGATCGTGGCCTACCGGTGATTTCAGGGCCGTGTGTTTTGACTGGGGTGAAGCACCTATCGGCGATTCTCTCCCTTTCTCTCTCTCTCTCTCTCGTTCTCTCTATCTATTTATCTTTCCATCCCTGTCGAGCGGCTCTCAATTTCGGCTCATTTGCCTACCAAATCCGCCGGCCTATAAATACACGGCTACTCCTACGGTGAACGGGGTCTCAAGGTCATCGGTAATTACCTCACCCAATGACGCTACGCCCTTGTACCAGCGTTCCTCTTTCTCCTTTTCCACGCTCCGTTCGATTTTTATCGCTCCCGGCAAGTGCATTCGGTCGGGCCTTTGTTAAATTCCCTTTCGTTGCGCTTAATCGCCGCGATAAAACTTCTTGCGGTGCTTGTTGCGGAGCATTCTTCGTCTACTTTCGTTTCTCTCTGTCTTTTTTTTCGGCTGAATCGAGTAAGGGAAAAATGATCTGACGATCGCGCTAACGATAATACCTTTTGACTCTTGGTAAAACTTGCGTGACAGTCAACTTGTTAATAGGGAGTTAGAAAATAATATTCTGTCGACATGGTTTATTTAAAAATTTGCCTAAACTAAGAAACCGAAACTTTTAAATATTTCATAGATTATTCAATGTTCACAATGTCCAAGCAATTTTCGAGTGAAACTCTTACCAATAATATTTTGATATTCTCTACTAAAATAACACCATTTCTAATACTAATAAACTAATTAACAAATTGCATCAATGAGACTATTAGAAAGAAATATGAAATCTTTCAACATTATCAACACTCTTGCATCAACTTCATTTCGCTAAAAAATATTTTTAATTGCAATTGACTCTCTTTTTATATTCATTAAAAATTACAATTCAGTCAATTCTATATCCCCAGTAATATTCTTTATAAATCTTCGGTAATATTAATCGTAAAGATAATTAATCAAATTAGTAGAGATTCTTCAATTCTCTCATAATTTCGTTAAGTTGTATTTTATCGAAGAGCGTTCGTACATGTATTTTCGAGCGACGTGGTGTGGGTACAGTTGCGTCTTCTGTTGGAAACGGTCCATCTTTTTGCCATTGTGCGTTAGCACTCGACGATGGCTTGCAGGTGTATCCTCTTCGGTTGCCTTCTCTCTTCTTTCCCGTTACGGTGGCACATCGGATCCATTGGCAGAACATTTTAGTCTCTCGGCTTTTTCAAGACGGTCCTTTCAAGAGGATGCAGGTCGCTCTGGTCTTTCTTTAGAGAGAGAAACGGATGATTCATTCACGAGTTTGGTAAGTATAAACGTCGAGAGGAATTGGATGTCACGCGAAATTATCGAAGGCTCATTTATTGGACGCGCGTGGCTTTTGCAGATTTAATTGAAAATTATTCAATGACAAATAAATAAATTTGGATACGCTGTGCCATATTAACAGTCAGTTGTTTCTTGGATGATCTTTCCAGTTAAAAACTACTCGACATGATGGATATTATGCGTGTTGTACAGAATATCTTGAAATTTCGTTAACACTATAACGAAACTTTACTAGCCTCATTTTATTGGTAAAATTTAATAAACTAATCTGAAAATGCGTATAACAGTTGCGACATATTGTTACGCAATAATAAATTAAACTACAGCATGAATAATCGCCTCAGTGTGTAATAAGTATGTATTAAGTATGCATTAATACAGTAATAAATTATTGATATCGAAGTATGATACGTTAATTTTTCAATTCGTGAAATCTCGGCCAAGTTTATGTACATTTATTTAGATTTATTTCAATCTTAGCAGTCGAGTCCTCGCCATAGTGTCAACGGAATGTCAAAATATTTTATGTAACGTACAATCTGTGTTTTATATTCATACTCAATACTCTAATTACTAGGCTTCTAGATTTTATTTCAAACACGACCAATAAAATCGTGATGCTCCAATCTGACTGCAACGTCACTGAAATTTTATATTTACATTTAATTGTAGCTGTTCCTGGTAATCTTGAAATTTCTACACATTTCTGTTTCAAACTCGACCAACAAAACGGCAATGTTCTACTTTCGTTACAATATCTAAAACTGTCAAAAAAATTATATAACCTACATATTTGTGCTTTATAATTACTCAACGCGCGACTGCAATTTATTATACGAGATTCGTTTCGAACTCGGTATAATTATTACAGTGACGCCTCGCTATGTACAAAATTTCAAGATCCACATAATATGCGATCCATGTAATAAAATTTCATATCCATATAATATACAATATCCATATATAAGTAGTTAGTAGTTTTTTAGTAGTTGTATTATAATATAGTATTAGTATAGTATATATAATATAATATATATTATATATATGATAGTATATATTTATTATAATATATTAGTAGTTATAATTATAACTACTAATATAATATAATTAATATAATATAATATAACTAATATAATTATATAATTAATAATACTACTACTAATATAATTAATATAATATAATACTAATATAATTATATAATTAATAATACTACTACTAATATAATATAATTAATATAATATAATACTAATATAATTAATTAATATAATATAATTATAATATATCTATATATAGTTATAATATATTTATAACATATAATACATAATATATAATATTATTATATATAATATATAATATTATTAATATTATAATATTATGTATAATATATATTACACAATATTATATAATATATAATATCGTACAATGTACAATATATACACAATAATGTACCATATATACAATATCCATGTAATAACGTGTTACACGTGTCGTCGAAAGTGTCCGAATATTTTCGTGAGCAGCCGTGGACGCATCTACAGTGTTTCTGGCTGTCCAAGGATACACCGATCCGTCGCTCGCGCCCGTTTCGGAGCGTGTTGGTCGCCGTTGCCGCTGCAAGAGAGCTGGAAACAGGGAGAGGACGCGGGAGAGCACGCGAGAAGGAGAAACGCGAGGAACGGCGCTGGCCTGACGTCATCGAGAACGAATGCCTCGCCGAGAGCGGCGTCGTTCAGGTTGCGTCAGGGGCAAGGAGGGGGGAGGCGGGGGGGGGGGGGCAGGGAGATCCGTGATGATGGTCGGAGCTCCTCTGATCTGGTAAGCGTACGCGGAGTAGGAGGAGAGGACGACGGGGTCACCGTCGTCGGGATAACCTCGCACGTGTGCGGCCCAAAAAAAGAAAGGCCAAGAAGGGTAGACGACGGCGACGCCGGAGGCGAGGCTCCAGCCTCGTCGACGGGAAAGTCACACGAAGAGGCGAGGAGGACGCCACGGGCGGAAAAATAACAGGTCGCGAGGCGCAACGTCGGGCCGATCGCGCCGGCTAATCGCGTCGGCCAGGTGATAACTACGCCGCGGACGATGTTTACGTAACATTCTTTTTCTTTTCTTTTTTTCACTCTCTCTCTCTCTCTCTCTCTCTCTCTCTCTCTCTCTCTCTTCTCGAATTATACGGGCAAAATGCACGATTTATAAATAGAAATTTCTTGCCTGGAGCAACTCCCTCCTCTATTTTGAATACCTCATGCAATCTGTGAAACAACAAAATGGAATATTTTGTATATATATATTTTGTAGTGTACAATGAGGACGATTGAATTTATTATATTCTATTTTTGGATGTTGCGCGTGTCTATGTAATTTCGAGTTTTACAAGAGGAATAGGTTATTAGGTAAAGTTGTATATCCATTGCAAATGTTAATTAATGTATATATATATATATATATATATATATATATATATATATTATGTATTGGTTATTTGAAATAATTAATTGTTACTTATTACTTATTGTTATAATAATTATTATTAGATGAAGTTATTAGCAGTTTACTCCAATTACAAATTAGGGAACTAATAATTGTCACAAATGGATATTTGCGAGAATTATATTGTAGTCTGTCATTATTATGCTGCATTGCGTTATATTATATGAACGAAGAATGTAATTGTGAGATTCAAGTGAAAATTTGTTCCAGTCATTAAATATTACATTAAGTACTTTATCCTGAATGCATATTACTATGTTCTTTTCTTTTTCAATATTTCTAAATTTCCGATGAATGCATAAATATCCGCAGTTACAAATGATTCATCTTGTAACAGTGCATGAATAGTTACCCCAATAGTTACAAGCGTGCACAAGCAATAAAAATAATAAGAAGTAATAAATACAGGAGATTAAATAGATATGCATATGTTTTATATGTATATCTACGTAATTACCAAAATACGCAATGTTATATAGAGAGTTATGTTTCCCAAAAATGCATAAACATCCGCTATGTAGCGATAACGAGCGCTTCCGCTGGCGTGCTGGAACAGCACTGTGGACGTGAAAAATTTTCCATTCGAAGTGAGAAGGAGCTAGTTGCCAGGTTCGTGAAAGGAAACGTTTCAGAATAATTGCAAGAAGCATCCTCTTTCAGCAAAACTAAACACTCAATTACATTCTTTTTTCTACACGCGCTCCCTAAATTTCATGCCCCCCAAATACCTTCAAAATTAACGAAGTTGTGGGAAATTTTGCGAGTTGAAATTGGCTGACTGACTTTTACTGTTTTAAAGATATATTTGAATCAAATATTCTTATTATAAATACATATATATGTAAAGTATTCAATTACTTTCTTCCTATCTTTCTTCGAAATGAAGTTGATCGTTTTTTCAAGTTTTATAATAATTACGAGTAAATCTATTATAAGCCAGCAGTAAATAAGGGAAACTAGAGTTTCCTATTATTGTTAAAGTAATGTTTAAAAAGCTGTGCTATTTTCTATTACTGTTTTGCACGATGAAAATCTCAGAATGTTTCTAATTTATTAAAGTACTATAACTACTATAAGAAATATTATGTTTCACTATTGAAAATATTCAGAGACGTTTTTTCTTGAAACTGACTTTTATCACTGAAACTCTCTCCACACCCAACAGCAGAATTGAAAAAGTTATATTAATGTAATTTAATGGATTGTATAAATGTCCTTAGAAGGACGTTTTCGAGTTTTCATTTCCCACTGCGCTCACTAACTAGCTACATAAGAACTAAATACTAAAAAAAATAGAACTAAAAAAAAGAACTAAATTCTAAAAAAAAAAGAACTAAACTCTTGCTCGAGACTAACTTTCCCTCAAAAAAAAAAAAAAAAAAAAG
>NW_025110066.1:110274-115083 GCF_011392965.1 Frieseomelitta varia | reverse complement strand
AAAAAAGAAAAAAAAAAAGAAAGAAAGAAGATAAGAAACCAAGTCAAACCAATGCTCCAAATTTCCCTCAAAAAAAAAAAAAAAAAAAAAAAAAAAAAAAAAAAAAAGAAAAAATACTTGGAAAATCCTTTGGCGAAGATTTCGAATGAGACAGAACATGAGACAAGTCAGTCGGCGAGTCCAAGTATCAACAAGCTGATGGCCTAATCATCGGGAGGGGGAGCAGGCTTGCCACGGCTTGAAAACGGCACAGCGGCCACGTCGGCCAGTTACTATATCAGGCGACAGGCGTGACGATATCGTAAAGTAACGTCGCTGTTTTCCCACCGGGCTGTCGTTGTATTTTCGAGCCGGTCTGCAGTTTATCCAGCACCAGTCACGGGATGACAACGGTGCACAGCGTGGCCGGTTCGCTACCTTACTTGACCCCCGTACAACGAGGGACAATTGGGTGTAACAGTCTCCCATTCGTTTGTCCGTACGTCCATCCGTCGGAGCGGCTCGTCCCCGTCCAGGCAGTCCGTGTTTCTCTGAATCCACGGCCGTGTAACACGTCCATTATGCCCGGGGTGCAGCCGAGTCTCTGCCAACGTGTTCTTCTCGTCGACGTGCAACGCGCGCACGCGATATCTCTTCCCTTCGATCCTCTTCCACTTTTCTCGTTTCGTCGTTGCACGTTTCACTTCTCGCCGCGATTTAGATTCCGTTTGATTAGGATTATATTCCGGCTTTACTTTGTTCTTTTTCGTTTTCTGTTCTCTGATTCGTTTTTGTTTCGTGCACGGAGGGGGGGGGGGGAGATGAAAAGAAATTCTCGCGTTTCACATCGATCCGAGTAATTGGGGATGTATGCTTGGTATGCCTTGTCGAAGGTGAAACATTCGTTTTTGTGTTAATCTTGTTTGTTTATTAAGTATGTATTTTATTCAATATTGTGGTTATTATAAATATGTTACAAACATATTTCTCGAAAGCTATTTGCGTGCTATGGTATTTTAATTAATATCAATATTAATTTTATTCTAAACAATAATTTAACTTATTACTTTTCGTTAAATTAATATTAATATCATTTTTATTTCAAACTATGAAAATTCTGACTAAAACTTGGAAATGCCACAGTTAAAAATATAATATCCTGAATATCGGGAAGATTTCGCTAAAAATTAAAATTTTGGTCTCGAATCAATGCTTAATACTTAATCTCTAGCTTCAAGACGATTTATGAAACATTGAAGATTATTTGAATGAAAGTTTGGAAAAAAGAGAGCCTCCACGTTCGAGATTCGTTCCTCCTTTTTCTGTCTCTTCTTTTCTTCGGAAGCACCCCTTCGTATCGAACACCAACACCCGTATCGGAATGCTCGTGCCCGAGGTATCACCTGATCAAGTATTCGCGGCATTTGGCCACGAGGGTGGAGAACACGAGGGAGGCGAACATACGAAAAAGAGGAAGAGAATAGAGAACGCCGGTTTCGAGCACGCGCCCTACCTCTATCTGCTTCCGCCGCGTAGACGCGTTCGATTCGTTCTCTTCAGTCGCGTCTCACGCCACGAGCAGGGAGTGTGCATTCCTCGTCATTCGTTTCCCACTGTGTCAGAATTATCTCGATTCGCGATAGAAGCTAATATTTGACACGGCATTGTAATTTAATATCACGCAGCTCGTTCGAGAATCGAGCAATAACTAATCATAATAAATGACTACCAGATGCATCGAGTTCTGTAAATTTCACAATGTTACACAATCCAATTTTGGAAGACAGAGTGACGAGAAAAATACCAAAGTGAATATCCATCCGGGTTAAGTCGCTTTCTTCGTCATGTTCAATCCCTTTAAATATTTTACTTTTTTTTCTTTCTTTTGTTACTTGTAAAAGTCACGGAACTATATTTATTTCAAATAATTGACAATTCGTTCGATAGAAAATTTATTCCTCTTTCTCGTGAATTTTCTTTTTTCTAGTGTTTTATTAATTGTATTAGATTGTAAATGAACGTGAATTTAATCGTGTTCGATCAGTTGTCGAAATATTGATGAATTTCAAGAATTCTGCTATTTCGAATTGCAGGCTTGACTGTGACTGAGAATTCCCTTGATATTTATTCATTTTCCCACGCGTATGATCTGCTATCCACGAAGTACGAACGTGTGACGTGGGATTCGATGACGGTGACGTTAACGAGAAATCCAAATGAGAGAGGGACGTTCAAACACATGTGATAAACCGATTAATATCGATCGTCGAGATCCTCTTGCAACGCCAGACGTGATCCTCCACTTCGATCGAATTTTCATTTCAAACCACCTCCGGTTTCGTCGCACTTGTTCTACCTCCAATTGATAGAATTCCTCGAGTGCCATTAAGGACACTCCAGAATCCATTTTTTTTTCGACGATTGAACTAATATTATTAGCGAAATTTTACAAATCACCAGTCGCCAATTAACTAGTATTAACTAGCAAAGTTCTTGACGAGATTTTTCTGCTTTCTTCTTTTCTTCTTTTTTTAGACAAAGCTCGTAATATTTTTTTTATTTATTTGAGAGAATACTTATGAAATGTTTCTCTCTGGTAAAGTGTCAAAAACGCAAATTTTCTTGGACCACGACGATTTATCTCTTCTTTCTTTAAAATTCCTACAATTTATTAATATAAACTTAGAAAAGCTGTTTGCTCGATCATTCTTTTCAATTATTTCATCACTCGGAGCAATATGAATAAAAGTAACGACACTGTCAACTTTTGGACATCTTTGTCCAGTAATTATACTTTGTGCTCTCTTCAGAATTTTTATACTTGAAGAAAAAAAAAAAAAAGGATAAAAGATAAACGTACTTGGAAAAAAACAAATTACACTCAGAGAAAGGAAATGCAAATAAAACACGAAGCCAAGAGAGAAGTTCTTATACTTTGTTCTTCCCTTTCAATCGCCGTAATATTCCTTTTACGGCGGACAGCTGCGATAACGTGAATCGTCAATTTTTCTGCGGCTTTCTTTCAATCGCGATGGCTCATACGCCAGCAAGTGCCTTATGAGTCATCAAATAAAACGAAGCGGATTATATCTTACGCCGTGCCGTTAATTGCACGCGTAAAGATTCGTTTATACGAGGCTTATAAATAATGATGTGCGATGTACCTCGGCTCCAACGAATAACAATCTTATCCGTGTAACAAAGAACAGTTTGGACGAGCGCGACGTTATCAAACGTCGGCTGTTATTCAATGCTAAATCAATACGGAGGCAAACAAGCCAGCGTATTTCCCATTCAATTCGGCCGATTTTTCTCACAGAGAATTCACCGGAGCCTCCGTTCCAGGTGAAACACGCCGCAACGCGGTCGTGTTAATTATTAAAAATAGTCGGCGTCCAACAGCTAAGACGTGCTCTTAACGAACGGAATGTTTATTCAGTCCTTCCCACATGTTTATCAATTTGCTGCATTTATGCGTCCCGAGCACCGGGATCGCCCCTTCGGGAATTTGCAAGTTCGGAAATGAAAATTTGAATAACTCCTTGACTCTGAGTTAGCATTGTATTCAGTGGTGCTCGCTAACAGGAAACGGGATACACTTTTCGCCGGTTGAACGCCAATGATACGATACGATTCCCTTTTGCTAATTTATTTATAATTGTTGTGTAATCTCGATCGATCCAGTAACAATTCAATCGCAGAATTTCCTGACTCATATAAGAATTCAATAGAAAGAATTTGCCCCTTTGATAATTTTTGGAGGATGGTTTCTAGTTTTGTAGATCAATAGGATATCACTTGAAATGTTTCGATGACATACAGTATAATTTTTATACACCTCGACGAAATTCGGACTTTTCATTTACACAGTAGTTAGGAATCTCTTAATTAAAGAATTGAACAGATTTTCGTGCTCATTTGTATATTTTTGAAATTCATATAAATTTATTTGTATCCTTCTTATTATTGTTATTCAAACGATCCACCGAAAAGTTAATTATTCATTACGCTACAGTGATATATTTCCCATGTTTCTTTCGCATCGAGGAAACCCTTTTATCGTGGCCACGTTTAATTAAATTATGTATTGGCCAGCCGAACACGAGATTCTTTAACCCACCTCGTTTTTTCTTCTTCTACGTTCAACGATCTGGCAGGCTGGCAACGAGCAACAATTAAAAGTCGTCTCCCCCGTTCCGCGTGAAACATCAGCGTGAAACGAACGGACGACTTAATTTTAATTTCGCTTCGAGATTAATCCGAACGCGCGTCCACGCAAACGCAACGCGATCGCACAGACGAGCGACCATAAGCACATCGCGTTTCTCGCTGCCTTCTATGCTAATTCCTTCTAACCAGACGTATAATATTCTTATTAAACGCATCGGCGCGTAACGCCGACCACTTGGCCGGCACCGTTGTGTTCCGCGCACCTAATCCAGCCACGTTAATTGACAACGTCTAGAAGCGGTTTTCGAAGATCAACGCGTACCAACTGCGCGCGATATCTTATTTTACGCTTATCGGCCCTATCGCGCTCCAATTTCATTCGATTTATTTTCTATTCTTCGTTCACGGGGTGTTACGTTAGGTTTATTTAGTAATGAACGGGTTGCACTTGTGACGGGCAAATAAAATAATTAGATAAATAAATGATACACGAATAGTGATAATATAATTATATTAAATAAAGAGTAGTAATAAATCAAATTATTATTGAACAGCAAATTATTATAATGAATTGAATAGATTTTATTTTAATAAATTATTAAACAGTAATAAAGTGACAATTTATATTAAATAAATAGTGGTATTAAATTTTAATAATAT
>NW_025110066.1:64506-110061 GCF_011392965.1 Frieseomelitta varia | reverse complement strand
ATTTTAGTAATATAATTAATTATATTAATTAAATTATATTAAATAAATATACATGAATAGTAGTAATATAATTATATTAAATATACACGAATGGTAATAATATAATTATATTAGATAAAAAGTAGTAGTAAATTAAATTATTACTGAATAGTAAATTATTATAATGAATTAAATAAATTTTATTTTAATAAATCATTAAACAGTAATAAAGTGACAATTTATATTAAATAAATAGTAGTATTAAATTTTAATAATATAATTAAATTATATTAAATAAATATACACGAATAGTAATAATATAATTATGTTAAATAAATATACACGAATAGTAATAACATAATAATAAAATTAGGTACGTTAGGTTTAGATTAACTTGAATCTAAAATAAGTAAATGTAGGAAAATAATACACATACACAGTGAGGAGCATAATTGAAGCAACATTGTCGATACTTCAAATTGTTGCATTTTCGTGTGGAAAGATGACAGTCTCGAGTCTGTTCTTTTTTCATTTTCAAGATGTTTTTTTACATCATGCAGCAAGCGAGGAAGCAAAGGCACTTTCATTCTCGAAAATTCAAGTATGTTTCGAAAATATTGAAAAGTTCAGATCATTGGTTTTGAAATCCGAAACACAAAAGACCTTGTTTTAGCAAACGAATACATGCACATCGTTGATTAAGTAAATTTTATACGGGAGCATAAGATACTTTTTTTCAAAGAACGAACTTGTCACGCTGTTTAATACACGTTGTGCAAGATTGTTGCGCGATTGATAAGAAAGAATTTAACAAGTGCAGCATGTGTTGAATAAAATATAGTATAATGAAATATATTCGAGAGATAAGCAACGAATAAGGTAATTAAAACGAGTGGACGTGACGACAAAACGTCGAATAATCTTGTTGAAAAGAGTTTCTTTAATAAAGAAAAGATGTAGAAATGCGTGTAATATGCGAGATTGTTGCGTGATGCGAGTGAAGGAGTATTGTAACATGTTTAGAAAGCAGTGTTGAAAATAATAAGCACCGAATGATGTTCAAATTCAGCGCGGTTGCGTGCAAAAGTCGTCGATCAGATAAATACCTCTGCCACGTCTCGGACGCGTTAATTGAGCGATCGTTTAAAATAAATACATATGCAGTATCAAGCTGTACGATAGCTTTGTAATTTAATTAACGAGGAGAAAATGTATGCCCGAATCACTGCAGACTAAGCAAGAAATTCAAATAAAACGTGATAATATTATTTATAACACAGTAGTCATTGTATTCGCTTAATACGAATGTTTAAACACTTATTTGACACGAAACGTAACAACGAAGTAGCAAAATGAAAAAAAAAAAAAGAGACGTTGCACTCACGAGAAATCTATAAGCCAATTTAACTTTCAGGAAATACGTAATAATTAATATAGACATAATTATATTAAATACAATCATAATTATGTACATTGTAAATTACAGATCGTCAAATGTAAATTACAATTTCGAAGAGAGAGAAGTGTAATTCGAAATAGGCTGGCGAACAACCTCGCGTGATTCAACACGTGTAAAGTAGAATGACTGATAAAAAAAAAAAAAGTACAGAAAGTCAGATTCGACGAATCAGTGTAAAAAAAAAAAAGAGAGGAAAAGAAGGAAAAGGAAACATACTAAGCTTGTGCATGAGTTAACGGTGAATATTATCGGACCTAAAGCACGTGATTCGCCGTAATTCTAACACATAATTCTCAATTAATTCCCGTTTCTCAATTAACTCTCAATTAATTACGAATACAGCCGAACCGTTAAAACAAACCGAGTGTTTTCCGCGTTACGTGTTCCCTATTTTATTTCACTTTGCCTCGCCTTATTTTATTTGCTTTTCCTCCATCGCCAGCGTGAGTTTTATAGCCGGTTTTCTGTTTCACTACTGTTAAGAGAATCTTGGCTAGTAATTACAAGTAGGTAATTACACCAGCGAGGAGATAGTTTTATGATTTGTTCGTTGTTTCGCGTTCGAGTAGCAAGGGAAACAAAGTTGTAAAATAAAAGGTGTAACAAGTATGCGGCTTTTAACCGTCATGAATTTGTAACATATTTAGACAAATGTTAACGATTAGATTAATGTAGATTAGATGCAGTTAAGATTATAGTATATATGACGAGTTAAACAAACAGAGTGTATGAATCTGAAATGAACGTCAAATTAAATCGAATCATAACTTTATGATTAAAATTCGTTGATAATATTAACGAAAAGAAAAGTCTAACGTGCGTACATAATAATTGTTTCTCTTCCTGTCCTGATAAACTATTATAAATTACCTATTATAAATATTCTATTAAAAGATCTAAAAATATAATAAAAATTACCGATTATAAATATTCTATTTTAAAGTAAATTTTATACAATAAAATCATATTATCATGAAATTGATGAAATATTAAAATATTTTCTATAAAAAATGTACCATATGTTCATAAAAAGTTCTCACAAAGTATTTGAATAATTTCACGAGCAACGTGCAAGTATTGCACAGTCAAGAACATGGACATGGAAAAGTTTGATACAAGCAACTTTAAAGAATGATCAATATGATCAATTCATATTCTTCCACAAAAATCGAACAGATCTGGGAGGGTACATTTTTAGAATTCTGAATGATTTTTTTTAAACTATAGAGGGAAAAGTTTCCATTCTTTGTTATATTGTAGATAGAGAATTTATGAACACGAGGATATCATCAAGATGAGTCATTTGCAGTTAATAATTACGATAATTATAATTGTTATTACAATTACAAATATTACCTATTTATTGCAATTCTGTCATATTATATTATTTTATTACTTTATACTATTATAATACTATTTATACTATTATTTTATTAATTTATACTATTATAATACTATTTATATTATTATTTTATTAATTTATACTATTATAATACTATTTATACTATTATTTTACTACTTTACACTATTATAATACTATTTATACTATTATTTTACTACTTTACACTATTATAATACTATTATTTTATTACTTTATACTATTATACTATTGTAATACTATTTATACTATTGTTTTATTACTTTATACTATTATACTATTATAATACTATTTATACTATTGTTTTATTACTTTATACTATTATACTATTATAATACTATTTATACTATTATTTTATTACTTTATACTATTATAATCGCAGTTGTGATCTCCGGTCAATAATAATCCTATCGGAGACTAAAGCGTAAGAATTTACGCTACCTGTCGATGTATGTAAGCATCGCTCGTGTTTCACACACGTTTGATTAAAAACATCGTCCGGAACACAATGACGCGTGTTTCGCAGAGAAGCGAACGAAACGGAACGGAACGGGGCGAGTCGACCTGGTTCCCAGTCGTCGTGCAACCCCTTTTCGGTGCATCGGGATCCGTCGTCGGTTGCCCATCGAGGGAAGCATCTCTGCTGCTTCTCTCGTGACGAGCGTCGAGGGGCCCCTCGAGCTGAACTCGCATGCGAGAGAAACGAAGCAAGCCGAGGCCTGCCAGGGGGAATATTATACTTGACGATGACGCTGCTACGCGAGCAGGAGGCCTCGCCTCCGCCTCGCAATAGAAGAGAGGAAGCTGCGAGGAAGCACGGACCAACGACCAAGCGATGGAGCAACGGAGAAACGAGACAGATCGGCAGAGAGAAAACGAACAGAATGGGCGAGGAGGAGAGAGGGGAGGAAAATAGGAGCCTGGGAGAACATCGGCTGACAAAACGAGCGTGAAGGGGAAGTGAGAGGGAAGGAGGTTAGAAGGGAGAAAGAACGCGAAGAACGCAAAGAGAGTGATCGAAGAGAGAAAAAAGGAAGAGAGATTGATAGAAAGAGGAGAGCAAGGCGGGATCTGTGCAGCGAGGGGTGTCCACGATCGGGAAATGAGAAATGAAAATTGAGAATGCGAGAACAGTCGGAGGGACAAGGGGCAAACAGAGCGAGAAATTGACGCAATTAAGCAAGAGGCAAGAAAACCCAAGAGAGAGGGAGGGGTCGGTGGTTTAACTGAAGGATCAAGAAGAAGAAAAAAAAGAAACCGGAACAAGAGTGGAACATAATAGCGTGGAAAAGGTCGGCCCGCGTGAACGTGGAACGAGAAAGGGGGAAATTTAGATTTTTTGAAAGGATATTTTTAAAAGGTTTTTTAGTTTGATCGATGTTACATTTTTTTTGTTTTTTTTTTTTTTTATCTGTATTTCCATTGTTTACAATTAAACGAATGGGCGTGTGTTGTCGGAATTTAATTTTTGAGGTAGGGTGAAAGGGGAAGTTAATCAAATAACAGGGGGTTTAATTCAGAAATTTCATCTGCTTTTAATTATTGTATTAGATCGTTGTAATTTAGTGACTAAAAGTATACCGTTTAATGATATTTATTAATAGTCAATTTGAGGCTCGAAGTTAATCGACGTTTCGTCGATTTATTAAAATCTGTGTGTTCTTTAGAAAATTTTAAACGTCATTCTAACCCGTCGTAATGGAAAGCTTTTTTTTTTAAGAAAAAAAAAAAAAAATGTTACTGACGTGATGAAATTGGAATCAACAATTATCAACTGAAATTTTCAACTGTGATAACTACAATTTTCTTTTACAACAGTTAAATGTATATGTATCTATAGTTTGACTAATACTATTTCACTTCGAATAAATAGTAATAATTTTGAATAAGTCAATAACGTTGTATCATTCTAAATAAATAACACATAAAGAATCTAACTATTTCATCGAATATTTACAATACAATTCACAATAAAACCAAGAAAATGATCGCAACTTCGTTTCACAATAATCAATCCGTATATACTCACAATTTGACTGATGTCATTCGATTTTGAATAATTATTAATCTGCTATGATAATTCGAAATGTATCGTTGTTCCGAACGTTAAACAACTGAGTTAAAAGTTTCAGAAAGAATTCACATATGATACCATATGATAGATTGCAAGAGATCGATGAAGAAAAGGAAAATCTACCATACTCTCCTCTTTGATGTCATTGCCTACGACAATAAAAAACGACACGAGACACGAGACGCGAAGGAGGGAAAGTGACAGAGAGAAAGAGAGAAGAGGGATTCGACGCAGCGAAGATTTAATCGGACGGGACGATTCGACATCAATCTTTTCGGCAGCGCGTAGATTCGAGCAAATGAAGGAATCGTTAGCTGAAAGCGGAACCGATGTCCCTTAAGTCGACGTTCGAGCAAAAGATCCACGGGTGGCCCCGGTTTCTATCGGTGAATCCCCGGTAGAAATCCGCCGGCGAGAAAGTAAAATGTGTCCGTTGATAATCGCGACGTCGTTTATCGCTGGCAGCGAGGTATGCCAAGGACTTCCGGGCTCTAGCTTCAATCGATTCGAACGATTGGAGATACATAGGTATGCCGAGTATGTGTCTGCGCTTCAACACCGGGATCGTCGAAGGATCTAGGGAATTTTGGCCGGCCGTTCGGTTCAAGTTCAACGGTGCACGTTTCAATTGTATGCAAATATAATTTGAATATACACGAGGTGCGTATTGAAATATTACGTAACAATGTCGCGTGCGCTGAAACATGATTTCGACGATGATCGAACGGTATGTGTACGTATATTTTGGAGCTTTCGAGGTTTGAAATTTTTTTATATTAAATATTTTATATAATATATATTCATTTTTGTATATTATATATATTTATTTTATTTATTTATATATATTTTATATAATATATATATTATATTTTATATTAATTAATATTTTATATCTAAAAATATTTGTTTTTTTATATTTATTATTTTATATTTTAAATTTTTATATTATTCAAAATTAACGAAATAATACGCTTTTAATAATTAGATAAAGTCACGATTAAATTTATAGATGTTTTTGAGCAAATTTTAATGAGAATTCTTTATATTTTATATGCTTTTCTGTATTGTAAGTATTTTTGCGATTTTATGTTTTTAATGAATCAGTGGTCAAATTTTAACATAACTAAAGACAACCTAAACAGAGACGTGAGTATTTTATATATTTAGTATGTTTTACACGTTCTTGTATTTTATGTATATTTGCAGTTTTATGTTTGTATGAATCAATGATAAAATTTTCACGAATAATGAAATACATAGAATCTGAGTGGAGATTTGCCCGGCAAATATCGATATTATGAATATTTTACGAATTTTGCATACTTTGTCGCAGTGTTACATCTGTATATTTTATACACCTTCGCCAATTTTATATATTGCATTTCCGTATCTTTAAATTTCCCACAAATGTATAAAAATCCGCTGACAAGTGATCGAGTAACACTAAAACCGCGAAGATTCCGTCCTACGATCGAATATTTCTCGTCACTTGTTCGTTAATTGCTCCACCGTTAAATTAACCAATCCTCGTTAAAATGTTTCGCAACGTACATTCTCGCTGTAAACGATCACGTTTTATTTCCAATGATCCGACTAATTGATAAACTGCAAATTCGAAATCGTTTCAACTATCAACAGCGACGAAACTCGTGCGCGAGAAGCACAAGTCACCCGGTACATACGTACTCGGCACGTAATTGCGACGTTCCCCTCTAACGTTGACCCCCGCCGGTTCCGTCAGACGACTCCAGCGAAGAAATCTCAAAAGCTGATCACACACGAAACACATCCGGACGCATCATCCTCAGCCACGGGTTGGCCACGTGTGTTGTGTACCGGGGTGCTTGACGAGCCGAGGAGCAAGCTGTCCTTGAGCCGGATGACCAAACACGGCTGGCACGGCTGGACCTCGAAAACCCGAGAGATCGCAACGATGGTCATCCTGGCTTGCTGGTACACGTTACTACGAACGTGTCATTGAGTCAGTGACTTTCATTTCGCGTTCATTCGTAAAGGTGAACGCGAGAATCGTTTATCTTTACGAATTATATTGTACACACGGAAAGTGGAATAGTACACGAAGTCGATGTCATTTCAAATCATCCTTCGACGAAGAACTCTCAACGAAATTTTTACACAAACGGAATATTTTCGCGTACGAAAGTGAAGCGTGATATGACGAATTTTGAAAATTTAATCTCTCGAAAGTGAAGGAACTTTATCTTTTCACTTTTATATATGTAAATTTCGTTGTTGTACCGGTGGTTATAGAATGTCCTGGAGACAAGCATCGTCTAAAAACAATGATCGTTCTCATCCCGAATTTCGAAATATCAAAATTACCCTCTTCGTTTTCTTTGGTGTACTTGGGGTTTTGGATAAATTTTTAAATTCTGCCCAACAATACATATATATATATATATATATATATGTATATATATATATATATATATATATATATATATGTATGTATGTATTGTCTAATATACATATTAATATATATATAATGAAATATATAATAAATTTTTAAATTCTGCCCAACAATACATCTATATATATATTGTATAGTCTAATATTGTCTAATAATAATTAATATATATTAATATATATATAATGAAATATATAATAAATTTTTAAATTCTGCCCAACAATACATCTATATATATTTAATACTGTCTAATAATAATTAATATATATTAATATATATATATATATATATATAAATTTAAAAAACAAACTACTACTTCCACGAAATTAGGATTAACACTTTCATCCACCTTCCAATTTTTCTACATTTCCTTTCTTCCTTTTTTTTTTTTTTTTTTTAACGCAAGGAAAAATTCACCTCATTCCATAGTGCCACGAGTATGTAAATCAACGAATAATCTATTCAAAGATAAACTAATTATAATGTCAAATTCTCGACTTGATATCTCGAGATGTCCCCGAAATGGCGAAGAATTCCACTTGTTTCATATACGGACAACAGCGCGCGAAGAGAAAGCTCGAGGTCAATCCTGCCAGTGCTTATCAGCGTTTGCCCTTTAGCTTCGTTCTCATCACGGTCGATAACAGGACGCGAGGCGTTGCAAACCAGCCTCCTCGTAAATCGGATCCCCAGAGCGAGGGCAGTGTTTATACATCGACGTATGTATGCATGCACGTACGTATACTCGTCGCGGAGACGAAGATGAATTTCAGCGAATCGCGAGGCACGCGCTGCCGAGAGAAGCGTATTCGCCAAAGGGAATATAAATACCGCTCGCCGGACTGCCGAGCTGATTTCGGAGTGACAAATGTTGCGAGGACTATGCGAGCCGCGTGTAAGTACGATCGTGCGTGTGGCGATGCGAGCAGGAATGATTGAGCGTGGTAATTAGGTACAATTAGGGTAGACTGAAAGTGGTTCGAAAAGGATTGTCGGGATCGTTCCTCTTTTATTTACGTTGCGTCAACCGCACGTCACGCTTGCTAGGCGATAATTACGTGGCATTCTTTTTTGGAAATGTCCTGTTAAGATCGGAACTATTTCCTTTCATTAAGTTCATTCATCGAACGAACTTGCGCAGTGTTGTTAAAGGCGGCAGAATTAATTTGAACGTGCGAGCAAAACCTTGTAACTGAGTGTTACTTTCTTTCGACGATAAAATTTTTATTAAATCGGGGATCAATAACTTGGACAATTACGCAATGTGTCAATATCAAGAAGTTGTAAAGATATAATTTGGACTAGGTTTCTCTTATTTTTAGCAAGTTTTAGTTACCAAATGAGTGACCTTAAAATTTTTCATTCGTTTGAAAATTTCATTAATTTTGAAGATATTTTCTAATGTATTTTCTTGCAATTATATTGTAAATTTCCAGCCATCAATTTTGAAACTTCAGTGATAATGCTATATTTTCTTGTAATTACAAGAAGCATACATATAATATAAATAAAATAAACTATACTATGAAATCTTAATAATATCTGTCACTGCCTACTTCATTTATTATAACAATTATTATTTTTGTCACAATTTTTCATTAAATTATATAATTGTTCTTCTGCATTTAAAAGAAATAATACACATCTGAAAAAGATTTCGCATATAAATACGAAATACGAGTAAAAGTTAACTAAACCTGTGAATTTGTGTATCTTCCATCAGAATTCAGTATTCCTCCTCGAAACAATCCCAAGCAGGAAATCGTGAAACGAAAGAAAAAAAAAAAAGAAAAGAAGATGGAAAGAAATGCAACGAGTTAATCCAAGTTTGATACTCAAACATCGTGAGACTTGAAGAGCCACGTTTCCAGTCTTCTCGATTATCGGATTTTCTTTCCTTTCTCCTTTTGCATCCGTCTTTCGTCGACTTCCCATAGGAATACGTAAACGACAACCAGTAGGTACCGAGATCATCGTAATCGAGACGAATAAAGTACATTGTAATCCGTTTTCAGATCGGGAGCAATAGCGCCAAAGGTTTTTTAAACTTTGTCCGTAGATGGTGTGTTTGATTTTTCTCTTCCATATTGAATTCATTCGGATCCTTGTTTTCCGACAGTCGATTCCAAAATCATCTTGATGATATTACTAATATATTTATAAAATAGAAGTATAGAAAGTCATATAGTAAAGTAAAGTAAAGTATTGTATATTATAAGTATACTGTGTAATATCATATATTTGTATCATTGTATATATATTGTACATATTGTATTATATGGTAATACAACTATGTTATAGTAGAGAAAAACAAAAAAATTTGCTATCAGACTTTGTATAGATGGTGGTAATAAATTTTCTATATATGCAACAATATTTTTGTAATAATATTATTATATATAATAATAATAATATAATATATAATAATATATTAATAATATTATAATAATATAATACATAATAATATTATTATTATATTAATATATTACTTTAATATTATTTTGCAATAATAATAATAAATTTTCTGCATCAAGTATTTTTGCTGTATATTTTTTATACAAATTACAACAAATGAAAATCAATAAATATTGTACTTTTATATGCCAAAAATGCATTAGTCTTTATAGGAAATCAATGTAGAAAATAACAGAAATATTTAATCGAAAAACATACATTCTCTAACAACACGAATCACGGCTACCTGTTGAAAAAATCCAACAATGCTGCGGATGTGATGTCGCATCTAGCTGCAATCCTGCTGGTCAAAGCTAGTCAAGATTCTCAAGGCCGTCGAGGAAGAAGAACTTCAAGGTTCGAAATTCGCGAGAGTTTCAGACGATCGAGTCGTTACGAAAATTTCCGGCGGACACGCGTGTACATAATACGCATCGGCGAGCGATTCCCTCGAATCATCGTCGTCATTATCGTCTATCGGACGATCGATTTCGCGCAAAAACGAAACGAAACCGAGTGCCTCCGCTTCCTCGAGCAGCAAAACCGACCGCGAAGTCGAAGAAGAAGTGAGAAACCCGCATGGCGGCATCAGCTTCGCAACGAAAGCAGCAACGCAAAGCAGAACAGGCCGAACAATAAAACGACAGGAAGTCGTACACGCCGCGAGGGAGATCATAAATATTAATTACACGCCTCGTACGAGAAACGTACGAGTCCACGATGTGTGTATGTACGTGAAACGCTCCAGATAGAAACGAGCACCTTATTACGTCGATCGAGCCAGCAACAGCAACACGCCGAGAGACAGTCCATCAAGACTATCTCGGGAGGAAGCGTGTCAGCGAGAGGTCGACACGAGCGCGCATCCGGCACGCTTGAATGATGAACAGCCCTCGAATCAGACACGGCGTGGCGGGCCTCTGTCTTCGGTAATCGATCGCCAGTCGGCCGGCCGGAGTTTCGGGGCCAACGGAATCGTCAAGATTAAGCCATCGGGGACACTCGGTCGGACAGGGAGGACAATGAGCGCGACTGTGCGCGGAACTCGATCGCCTCTCGCCGTCCGATCCATAAATCGAGAGCTACGCTCCGTTTTGTACTTCGCTAATTGCCCTCGAGGGGAATCGGTTTCCCAGAGTCTAATAAAGAGCCTTCTTGCATTCTCTCTCCTTCGTCTCCCATCTTCGTTCATGAACCTGGCCCGCTTCGAGACCGCGCGAGATGAAAGAAAGGGACGACGAGACTTGTTCTTCAGCGGAGGTGGATCCACTCATCTTTTTAACTCTCGTCTCCTCTCGTGGCTCTTAAATTTTATTTCAGAATTAATTCTGCGACGCGGAGCTCGACCGTGGACTACCGCGTGCATTGGCAAGAATTTATCATTTCGTTTCGGCACCTTTCTCGTTTTGAGAACGTCATCGATGAAATTTCGCCCCGATTGAAACGAGATCAAACACATATATTGTTTGGTAAATGAGGCTCTTTCTTTTTCTTCGCTTGATGTAAGAATTAGTATTGATAATTCTACTGAATATTGGATCGCGATACTTTCGCTAGGAAATGAAGTATCGAATCGAGTCATTGCATCAACTTCTTTCCTCTTCGCGCGACACGAATCGTATTTTTAACGCAACTGACTGCGGACCATAACGTACACAACAACTCGTCGCCATCTTTTTAAACTCGTCGCGGTACGATATCGCTGGACAGAAATTATTGAAAACTAATAAATTCATTATTTGTTTTGCCTATTTCGTTTTACTTGAAACTGTGAAAATATTACAATTTTAGGCACGTCGTTTCAGCGCAAGAGGTTAAATGAATCAGCATCGCCGAGGCTCCTCCAATCGATACACCAAGTACTCAAACGTCTCGTTAAATCAATCATTCGCCGAATCGCGCGTCTCGTTAGATATTCCGGGATAATCGAACATCATCGAACGGCATCTCGAGCCAATTACTAATCGCATTCGGTTCGATACGAAGACGCGCAAGGGAGTGTGTCCGAGGCTTCCACCGTGAACAGCGCTGCCCGAGATCTCTCGGGAGCGAAAGGAGGAAGGGAGAAGGATCTGAGAGAGAGAGAGAGAGAGAGAGAGCTCGGTTTTATTTTGGCACGCAGCGACTCAGAGAGAGAGAAAGAGGAGGAGGATCCTTTTTATTTCACCGGGAGCGCTGGCACATCCGCGCTCTCGCTATAAGGTATTCTATGACGGTTCGTCGGGTTCCAACGGCGCCCCTGCTAAATGGAATACGGAGCGGAGGCGAGAGCGAGAGAAAGAGAGGAAGAGGATGGACGAGGAAGAAGGGGCGCAGGAAGAAGAAGAAACAGAAGAAGAGGAACACGACGACCAAGACGACAACGACGACGACGACGACGACGAAGAAGAAGAAGAAGAAGAAGAAGAGTAACTGTTCGGTGGGGGGAGCCACTAGGTAAAGTAACTCTCCTGCCTCTCCCGACTAGACTCGATCCTTCCCCGCAGGACCACTCCTGCCCCCATTTTCCCCTGGCATTGGCGGATTTTTTTCGAGAGCGAGAGAGAGAGAAAGCCGACTCGTAGTCGCCGGCCTGGCAAATATTCCCGGCCGCACACATCTACGTGGCCTGATCGCCCGAGGTCGATACCACTCGCTCCTCCGCTTTGCTTCGCTTCGCTACGGTTTCCTCGCGAGCTACGTCCAAACGTAGAACGGTAATTAAGATATTAATTAATCTAAGTCTCGCGGTCTGTGATTATTTTCGTTAACAAAATGCGAATGGAGAATGTTGGGAAAACGAAGCTCGTTGGCAGTAGGTACCATCGATGCAGTGATAATGTAAATGTAAATGAACGATTCTTTCTTTGAAATAAATAGAAATGATTGTTGCCGTTGTTACGTGTCTGAGAGTGGACGTTGGATCTGAAATGTCGAAAACTTTCGACAAATATCAATTACGTGTACAGATGTACGTGAATAAAAATTGCTTCGACGTATTTCACACGCTGCATTCTGCTCTGTTCTATCGAATCTTGAAACTCCTTGGTAAGTGTATGAAAAAGTTCACAATAAAGTATAGATCAGTGGATCATTTCACATTCAAAGGTCCATTTACTGCAGTGAAATTTTAATTAACCGCCCGTTTAACCGATCGAGTTCGATCTGCTCGTGGTTGACACACACGCTCCTGATGGAACGCGTCGTTCGCTACAAGGCAACTTCACTCAACTCGTATATATATGTGTGCGTGTGCGTGTGTGTGTGTGTGTGTGTGTGTGTGTGTGTGTGTGTGTGTACTACGTCGTGCCGAAATCGACTGACAACCGGTGCGACAAGGCCGACAGATAAGATAAGTTCTACGCGAGGAGGGCAGCGTCTGCCTGCTGTTCCTTGTGATCTTGCCTTATCGATCCGTTCCGATCGATTACCTTCGCGGAACGGTATTTCGATCGTTCTGACAGAGTTTGCAGGGTCTGTCGGATCAGGAAGTCCAGAAATCGTCTTACTTTCGTGCACGATGAATTAACAGCTGTCCAATTTAGTGCATTATTCAAATGTAGATCGAGATTGTACGAATTTTCGATCTTAAAAATCTTCGAATTTTGAAGGTTTCAAGAAAACTAGGCGTTAATTTATTTGCCTAGGATGCTCCGAGAAGTTTAGTCAAAATTCGAATCTACCTTATAAAATCATCTGTGACCTGTTCAATTTGATGATCGTTAATTTAATGTATTGTATATTTTGTACAAATATTCGCAAATATACATTTGTGACTATATACATTTGTGAATTTTACGTGTTTAAACAAATTGTTTAATACCAATTTATTTGTTAGTTAATGTCATGCAGACTGTAGAATAATTTCGGTGTTCCTTGTATTTATTTACTGGAAAATGGAAGTAAATCAGAGCAACAAATCTATCACACAGATTCTGTTATATACAATTGCCGTGAATCCATTGGAATACACAAAACGTGTTCTTATTACAACTTCAATTACGACGTGTGTTTGTGAGATTTATTTTTCATTCACTTGAACAAGTCCCGAAAATTCTTCGTTCCCCGTTTGAAAAACACTGGCTGTAATTAAAAGCAGTGAGAATCGAACGGAAAATCGTTTTCTTCGCCAAAAATCCCGTTTCATCCGCTAATTACAAAAATATGTACCTTGCATATTACACTCTGGACATTTTTCGCGTCCCGTCCCGCGTCTCGCCGAGATTTCGCTGCAATTTCACATCCTAAATCCAATTTACCGAAATGAAATTTCAGTTAGTGCTTGATTAACCGAACTCCAGCCGATCGAATCCACTCCCCGGCGCGGTGGTTTACTGTGTTTGATTACGCACACACGGCCTGTCACTAGTACAAACGCCGCGAACGAATCCTAAGGCACTCCTGGTTGCGAAACGTCGTTCCACGTGTCTGTCAGAGCGATTTTTCTACGGTAACGTGCAACGGTGCTCAACGCTGAAGAGGCTAACAACCAACGTACTATCTGCCCAGCTGCTTGTGTGTTTCAAATTCAATTGCCGCGGAGTTCAAGTATCGGCAACTCTGTTCCATAACCATCCATTTTGCGTGCCTCGCGTTTCAACTTGATCTTACTATCAGCGTGGACTACTACTCTCGTGGTATTTTAGAATCCGCGATTCTTTTCAATGATATTTCAGCAAGTGTGCCTCGACCGATATTTATATTTAACAAGTACTAGTATTATGGTATAATAGTATTTAATTTTGGTAATATTCTGTTCTAATTGATTTCTTGAAGAACGATAACCTTCGATTTTATTAAGTAGCTATCCTACTTTCTGAGAATAAAATATAATATTAATATAATATTATTCTAAAATAAAATAAATATTAATATAATATAAAATATAATTTCTAAAGTATAATATTAATATAATAATATTCTTTACTAATATTTAGTAATATTTTACTAAAGTAAAGTTAATAATATTTAATAAATGTTATCAATTCTACTAAAGTGGAAATAATCATATTAATAAATAATGATAAAGTAGAACTGATAAATATTTAGTATTCTAAAAATAACATTCTCTTAGTAATATTTTACTAAGGTAGAATTAATAACGTACTACTCTAACAATTCTAAAACAATAATAAAAACGATTCAATATTAATAACATACCATTTTTAAATAATAATATAGCACACTATTTGGATAATGATGTCCAACTGATTTCACAATATTATATATTATTACAGTTTCTCCATTTACTTGTATATTTATATACACGCGGAGATCTTTATTCGTTCGTTCTCCGTTTCGTTTCGTTTTCTTTCTCATTCTTTTATTCATTCCGCGTTTTATCACGTCACATGAATTATTGGACGACATTAATGGAAATTCTGACCGCGAATGCGTTAAAAATTCCGCGAGAAGTAGAAAAAAAGAAGTTCGATACATAGAACGAGCGAAAAAGTGTTTCAGTGGCATGCGCACTCTTTCAGATAAATTCAGTACTTTGTTTCAACTGTGTGTAATCAAACGATATTTTCAAATGATAGAATTAATGGGCAAACACACTCAAGTAATTAAAGAATTTTTCTACCTTTTGCCGCTTGATAATCGGCAACTACAACCTCGAGAAGTTTCAATGTTAAAGAACCAATGTGCTCGCTTTTGTCCGAGCATTAACACCTGAAGTTATGTAATGTTAATGAGAAAAACGATTTAATACTATATAATACTAAAAACGATATTCGTATGGAATATATTCAACGTTATTTCAACAGAGAGAGCACAATTCAAGGGAACGAGAAAGTATTGTACTAAAAACAAAATTCTTTGCAAGTAGAGACTGATGAATCTTTAAATAGTTTTTGGAATTGTAGAATATTATTAATTCGAGAGAGCAGTTGCTATCGTTGCAAACAAGTAAAATCCAAATGCTCGTGCAACAATTTCAATTACTATTATATTCATACTAAATTGTACAAAATATTTTCACGCTCTTTTTTTATACCTAATGTTAAAAATATAAAATCTTCCCGCCATGTGTTACTACACTCTTCGCTATCATGTTACGCTATCGTATCATAGGAGAATCAACGAGACTTATTTCACTTACGTTTAACCCTAACACAGAAGTTATTAATTTTATCTTTATCTCTGTTTATTGAATCTCCAGTCGCTAATTGATACACCATTGTTATGAATTCCCAATTATTCCCGTGCATTTCTGACCCATCAGCCGTAATCCTCGGCTCCTGTCTCGAATTTTTTTTCTCCTACAACGCATCATCGATCTGCAACACGTTTCCAACACGTCGTCACATTTCGCTAGTATACATTTCGCAGCTATCCACGACGTCTAGCTGCAACTTGGCCAGCCACCTTGGCTCCCATCTCCAATTTATCCTAACGCTGTCTTAATCTAACTATGCACCCTAGACTCGACTCCCCGGCTCTGACAACCTATTTCAAACAACCTTCCACGTGTCTTCCCCCTTATCTGTGAGCGGGGAATATTCGTACCACTGCGATACTAGCCACATCTGCACGATCGTTCGCCAGGCCACGTCGACTTTCGTGCACGAGCAAAAGCAGCGGGCGAAAAAGAGAGAGGAGCACACGTATAGACGGCTGTACAGCCACGGCACATGGAACACAGAGCCAGCAAGAGAAGCCAAGAAAGTGGCGGTTCGAGTCGTTGAATGGGAGGGGGAGGGCTGGTTGGACTGTCGGGTCGAGGGGTTAGACGAAGAAGAAGCTAAGAGACGACGTGGTTGGCTTTGGAAGAACGACGGAGATAAAGAAACGAAAGAGAGGGAGAATCGGTAGGAGAGAACTGTTGGAGTCGGATCGGAGAAAGGAGGAGTAGATACTGCGCTGTGGAGGCGTCGGTCGAAGAGAGAGAGAGAGAGGGAGAGAGAGGCAAAAAGAACCAGAGACGCCAGAAGTGGGAGTCAAGAACCCTACAAGGAATTAAGAGCTTATTCGTAACAGGCACCGTGATGAAGATCCTATGGGATGGCGAAGCAGGGAGAGGGGATCGAGGAGAGTGCCTCGACTCTCCCACACCCGGGGATCTTTGGAATACCAATCAACCGGCTAATACGTTTGCCCATGCGGGCGCCAAATTGCCTGGGACGAGTGGGCCCTTCGTGTTCTAACTTTCGTCCCTCTGTCGCGAACACGTCACAGGATCCTGTCATCGTCCCACCAATCCCACCACGACGATCGGCTACCAATCCAAGCAGTCGAGAATTCGTAAAGGTAAAAATCATACCTCGATTTGAGAGAAACAAGTGATGCAAGTAGAACATAGAAATCGCAGTCAATCAAGGGGATGATTCCACGCGTGAAACTTTCACATTCCTGTAAAATCATTCCTTGGCTGTGATATTAGGAACATCGATAAACCAATAATCAAGAAATAATCAAATTAAGAATGATATAATGATATTAAATAGTTAAGATAATATAATTTTAGGAACGTCGATAAATCAATAATCAAATAATCAATAAATGTCAGTTGATCAGTAAGTTTAGCTAATTTCAAATTTCTCGCCAGTCTAATAAAGTTGTAGAAGTTATGTAGATTTTGTATTGTATCAGCCGTAAAAATTAACTAGGCCGCCATTCATTTATCATATTAGTGTTCCTCATACGTCATTCCGATGGGAAATTATTATATGCTGCTGTAAAATAAATTCTTGTCCCAAATGTTGAATTTTCAGTTGCCACATTTTTATATCGAGACTGTCCCCTGAAAGTATCTTCACTTGGAAATAAAAAAAAAAAAAAAAGATACAAGTACCGTGTTTTATAAATTTATAAATTTCAAAATTCGCTGCAAAAACGCTGGATTTCGTGTAATGGAATTTTTGACAATATTGGGCAAATATTGCGTCGCGCTATTCGATCGGAGATTACGTTTAAGTAGAATAAATACAATGTGCCACAGCCGCTGTCCAACGATCCTTCTCTACTTAATGTCGCATTGCACTATACAGACTCTCCTTATAAATTCAACGTACGTCGTTGAATCTCTAGTTGCTTCAGCTACGTATTCCGTACGTGTACACGCGCAACATGCAAAAAGAGAATGCCTAGAATTTGAAAAGGAAAACTGGAAAAAGAGAAACCCTCCCCCGAGAAATTAGAGTATCCTCGACGAACCATTTTCAAACGCGTAATGAAGCAGCGCGGCGGAAGTAGCTTACTAAAATTTCACGCAGGAGCGGTAAGAACACTCGCCACCTCCTCAGGATCCGGTAAACCAGACAGAAACCTTCGTTCTCGCGAACGCATGGTTTATCCGTTTAACTCGCCCATTAAAACGTCTACATTTTTAACGATATCCCGGAGAACAATTTTCGTAAATTCCCGCGTTCCATTAACCAACACCAACTCCGCGCGCGTATTTTTCCACTTCGTCCTAGATTGTTTCGCGGAAGAAGGTTTCGACCGGTGGCAGTCAGTCTCTTGAAAACGAAGCTCACGGGTTTCGTTCCGAGTCACGTTGTAATGAAAACTCGCTAAAAATTGTAGCGAATTGGTCTGCGTACAGCTGATCAGATTAAATCAGAGTGTGACTGTATTTATATCGAAACTTCGAAAGTACAATATTTAAACGACATATATTCGGGAGATGTTTCGATGTTTTTCGAACACCTGCGTCGGATCGAGAATTCTTTTGCTTCAAAACAAACAAAAATTTTGAAGTGATGAACAAGAGTGTAGGAGCTGTTAAAATATTAATTAATTAAAGCAATTAATATACTTGTAGAAGAAAATTTAAAACAATTACACCGACAAGTTTCAAGAATAACATTGTCAAAATTTTTATTGTAATCTAACTTATTCCGCGAGAAGTTTTCAGTTATGTTGTTAAATTATTGTTACGATCAAACGTTCATTACAAATAGTTTTCACTAGAAGTAAATTGAAATCGTTTCTCTGAAGAAAGGATCTTCTTCATTGGTTGAACATCTCTTCTTTTTGTTCCTTTGATATAAAAAAACTAGAGTTACAATGGACATATCAGTGAAAAATTAGCGAATTATAAATTGACTCTTTCGTCTGAATTTTTGAATTCTATGATAGTAAATTCTTTTCGTTCCAAAATAACCAAAAGACTAAGAAAGACAAATATATATATTCAATCGACAAGGCTTCCACAAAATGGTAAATTTCAAATCGCTACGCTTCCTCATCACTGCCTCATATTTCCAACTAATTTCAACCATTTCTTTCACCTACTTCTCTCTCACCTAGCCATTTTGCAATCTTTTCCAAGCTTTCGCAATCCTTGCATTTAGCAAAGTAAACACCAAGAAAGTCGAGAAGCAATCGCGGTACAAAGCTGCAAGTCTTACGAGAGGAGGAAAAATCGCGTGAAAATCGCTGGCATTTAGCCGCGACGCGTGGCAAGAGAATCGTCGTTTTCCTCTGAAACGTTCGCGACGTCGGCTCGTTACCGATCTTTTCAAGCACCTCTTCGCACTGGAACGTGCTACGCGTCGCACAAGCGGAGAAATCGCGACGCTATAACGCGCCCTTCCTCCCGCCAAAGTTACGACGGAGGCTTAAATTTTTACTGGCCCGGGAGCGTCAGCGTCTGGCCTTGTTTTTGCTCGTTCCGCGATTCACGATACAGCATCAGATTCCATGATTTTATCGTATTTTTCTCTCGCAGTTTTGGATTATGGGAAATCGCGAACGCGATTTTTGATGAGATTCAGCTTCGTCTCAGCCTCTGGATGGCGTTTGAGTACGATTCTCGTAAGCCATGTTTCGCTTTTAATTGTAAAACACGCGACTACATCGCTCGTAAATCATTCGGTTGCACAAAAAGAAAAAAAAAAAACGTTTCAAGGAGAAATTATGTAGCGTTAAAAAGGTTGTGCGGCATAACAATTAATTTTTTGTTATTTTGCTACTTTCCCCGAGATGCGAATATTATCGTGAGGTTTTTCTTTTTTTGTTTCCCTTAAGTGCAAAGTACGATAAACGTTTGTTTGCATGATACAACGTTGCGTGTTTGCAAATTCAATTCGAAGAGACATGAAAATTACTGATTTTTCAACCCGTACGTCTCAGTTATTCTTATAACAATTAATTTATTTATAACAATAATTACATTTGATTCTCATTCATTCGAATTGTGAAAATTGCATTTTTTAAGAAGTTGAAAATGAAAATGAATTCTTCCTTGCAAAACAAATAAATTTCGATCTCAAATGGCACTAGAACAAAATAAGCAGAGAAAGAATAGTCTACTATTCAACTGTGGATGTTTATAATGCACAACAACGTACAAGATATTCAAAACAAGATAGACGAAAGTAACATTAAATGAAATAAAAATTGAAGCATTCTTCAAATGTTCGTGCATTTTTGAAGAAATTTAAGAGCGCGAAGAGCAAAGTGTTTGCATTCTAAATGACACGAATCTCTACTCACGCTCCACTTCTTTAATTATACAATTTACAAAAATAACGAGTACCCGCAGTCTAATTCATAAGTCACCTCTCGCCTCATTTCTCAGTCTCTTTAAATAAGTGTAAAATTGTAAATTTTAGATTTTACGAAGAGAACGGGAATCGTCTTTGCCCGGCAATGCCAATAAATATCTCGCGAAATGCGAGCGCCTTTTTCTCTTGTTTCTTTTTTTTTTTTTTTTTTTTTTTTTTTTTTCTTTTTTTTTTTTTTTTTTTTTCTTTTCTTTTAACAGGTCATCGAGAATTGCCGAGAAATGGACAAGGAACGAGGCACAGTATCGCGTCTCTCGCGCGAAGCATCGTCTGAAAAGGGGTTTATACGTTCGCGATGGAGAACGATATTGGCTCGATGGTCCGCGGGGGTGGACAGACGCTGGGGAAGCCTTAAAACGGCAGTGAGATTTTATAGGAGTTTATCTTCCGACGATGGGAATGTCGGATGGGAATGGAGTCGTTCGAAACTGCTGCCCGTAGCCGTGGCCAACGAGGACATGGAAAATGCCAAGGAATCGGAATTACGGAGGAACAAGGAGAGTGACGCGATCGAACGACCTCTGGAACGATGATATATCAGGAAAGACGGACGAACATTGTCGTCGAGAATGGGCTGAAATTGCAAAGCCAAACGTCTGCGATTTTTATCTACAATTTTAGGAAAAGATTCTTTCGAAACGACGACTGAAAGGTTCTTCTTTTTTTTTCAAATATCAATGCTTTTCATCATTATTTTATGGAAGATAATTCTTATTAGAAGCAACTTGTATCACGCAAGCCACCATTTTGTTGTTAGAATTATCAGCTGACAGAACAATTAATATGATCGTTATAATATATTCTACAGAAGAAAAAGATATACGAATCTCTAAAACAATATACATCATTAAAACGGTATGAAAGCATGAAGCAATGTTTGAAGAATAAAAATATACAAGACAAATCGCGCGAAGAAGAAAACTGAAATGTTAGTGGAATTATTAATTGGATCGAGAAATGATTTTACTGGAATTTTTATGAGTATAGAAGTTACTTCCTATAAACAAATATTTATTTTGCAAAACCAATACTTTTCTCAATTTTTCAATTCTTAATTCCTTTTGTCGTATATTGTATTTTCTTCCATTTATACTAGTTTATAAAATTAATAACTAGATTGCGAATTTTTATGCATCTTTGTACTTTTATAAACATAACTGAAGAAATGAAATCTAGATAGAAATTTTCTTCGTTACAATAAATATTATATTTAAATATATTTAAAATATTAAATATAAATATTATATTTAAATATATTAAAAATATTATACACATTTTATATATATTAATAAATATTATATTTAAATATATTTATATATAAATATTATATTTAAATATATTTATATATAGATATTATATTTATTACACATTCTGTCCGCTTTTGCATCTCCAAAATTCCCCTAAATCAATTAAAAAATCTGTCAGTTTGGTCGACGCACAAAAACTGTTCGAGCAAAGGTAAATGAATATCGCCTGAACTCTGCAGAGATCGATCACAAACACCTTTCGTCGAGCGAATTCGCAGCTGGCACGGAATTCTTCGTCTTGACAAGAGGAGGGCTGGGACGGCCTGCTAAAACTGCAGCGAACACCTGCGAAGTATTAGCATAGCTTGACTTATTAACAAGGCTAAGTAGCCGTCACTAGAACCAGACGAAAGTTTCCAACGGGGAGGACTTTGCGAGCTTTCCGTCGTTAAGTCATCGACGAGGCCTGCAGCCGTTCTGGTAAATGGAACCAGAACATCGTAACCGAGTCCTACACATTTCTGGTACACAACGAGCCATAGCTACATTCAAGGTCTCTTTCTCTAATCGCGCTCGCCTCCCGGAAGTTAACGCCAACTCGTCAAATCTTGACCGATGGATTAACTCGCCGTTTCGATAAGGAAGAACTTAGATTGATATCTATTATACTAAATACTCTTTGGTTTTCGGTTTGCGGACGGAGCTGAAAAAAAATGCCGGTTCGAAAAGTGTGTTATACATCCATGTATTCATAATATATATTTTGTAATATTATTATAAATTTTTATTATATTTTGTTGCAGTCGAAGGAAGTAAATAGTAATTATTTTCTCTTCTGAATTAATGAAATTTATCAACGTCATTGATTTCTTCTTTTTTTTTTTTTTCCTAACTTTGTAGTGATGAATGTGATGAATAAAGTTGAGAAAATAAATTAGAGGAGTAGCGAATGACTGTACATGATACTGTTTTTTATCTGTTGTATATTTTGCATAATTAGATGTTTAAGAAACGATTTAGATATCCCGGAATACATGAAAAAATGCATGAAAGCAGTTAGTTATTTTATGATAAATTCGCAACGCGTATATATTTCGCCCGTGATTTTACAAGAAAAAATGAAAAAAAAAAAAAGATAATCTATTAAATTAACGAATCGCGTTCGATTACTCTGTGCTAAATGTACAATTTTGTTTGTATAAAATCTAAATAAACAAAACTACCATTTCTGGGAAAACCAATATTTCTCAATGAACTCATCTCCTTCTCCAAAAAAAAAAAAAACAATTTCATTAGAACGCTCGTGTATACTCGCCCGAAAACCATCGTCCGTATTATCAAATTCAAAATTAATTATTTCAAATGATTCTCCGTCTCATTTCCTAAAGAAACAGAAAGGAAATGAGAGAGAGAGAGAGAGTGAGAGAGAGAAATAAAAAAAAAAGAGTCATCAGGGGGGATGAACCGTGGGGCACGGCGCGCAACTGGCGTGCGCATGTAAGATGCGCGCGCGCGGTATCGGCGCGAAACTCGAAGATAACCCACGTGACACCACCCGTGCGCCGTCACCCCTTGACACGGCACCGACAGGGTAGATTGAAGGGCCGCCAGGGGAAATGTTCACCACCGAGGAAGAGAGTAGCGAAAGCTGAACGGTGGGGAAGCGGCGGAAAAATGGTGGTGGGAGGTGGGCGAGTGATACACACGCGTGCAACGCGGCCGAAACTCAATGAACTGCTATCGATTAGCTGCTCATTTTATTCCTCGTTCGCGTTCGTGCGGCTGACTCGTTAAACGCCGCGACCCCTTGCCTCCCCGCCGTCCCGTCGTCGCTTCTCATCATCCGCGTTTTTTTTCTCTCTTTCTCTCTCTCTCTCTCTCTCTCCCCCGCAGGGGTAGAGAACCGAGTCACGAGGGTAGTGGGTCACGGCGCGGCTTTTTTTCCCTTCCTTTTTTCTTTTTTCTTTCTTTCTTTCTTTCTGCCTCTCGCGAACGACAAAACGGAGAAAGCAGGTCGCGCCGGATGGATTTACCGGTGTCCTCTGTTGCTACAACATTATACACAGCTACGTGTATAAGTCTTCTACTCTGGCAGCTTGACCAGCACGCGCTGCGGTAGCAAGCGGATTTTCTAAATGACTGGGCCTCTGAGTAACGGGCTCGCGACGATCGCTTATGACCTACAGCGAGTGGTTTCGAAGGCGTTTCGACGAGTATATATATATATACTTGTTTCGCGGTGTAGACCATTTGACTTTTAATTGAATCTCGTCGAAAATATGCAACGTCTCCGCGAGTACTGTATTCGTTTCAGAATTTATTTGAACGGTGATTTATACGATAGTGGAATTTATTGACACACTGGTCCGTTTTCTGAACTCCTGTAACTTCGTGTGAAAAAAATCGTACAACATTCTAGCTGTGCTTTCTTTCCTTTCGAAATTTTATCGCGACACTTACTTTCATTTTGGCGACATTACTGTAATGTCATGTGACTTTTTTTTAGCGATTAATAACTTCAAAAAAAAAAAAAAAAAAAGACTAATAGTATATTCATATGTGTCAAAGATATATATCATGTTTGACATAATATTATTTATATTAATAACCATTTGCACCACGAGGCGTGACAAAACTATTGTGACTTCATAACTAAAATCACCTGTAACGTTACTTCGTATAGTTAATAAAATAAATTAGTAGGAAAAATTAAATCAAAGTTGGTCAAAACAATTATAGACAAAGGACTAATACATCTAAAATATTACACAAATTTATTCTTCGAGAAGAAAATCGTACAAAATATTAACGATAATATTATTATTATTTAATATTACAATATCAATACCTTCTGTCTCTCTAATGTTATGTGAATTTTATTATATATTACCAAGTATTTACAATTAATTTTTGTTTTCAGTTCAAATGTATATGTATAATATATTCATTTTATTATTTTCCGAAAATGTTCGATGAAACATTTTTGCTTCAACGTTTCTGCATGGAAAATGTTGTTTTTCTATATACATTTCTGTGCAATTACTAATTTAAACGTCCAAATGACTGACAACATAAGTGGGGGAAAAAAAATATACACTACAAAGTGTAAAAATAAATAAATTCAAGTCGATTCTCTTTCAAATTACAAAGATGAACGTTTAGAGGTTTATAACGTTCAAGTGCCAAAACTAACAAACGTACCTCCTTGTTTATACCGAGAATCTTCATTCCTGGCAATTACATCATTTACTATTTCCACTTTTCAACTATCAAACTGCTTCTTTCGATTTTCAAGCGAACAACTTCGTCCTGAATTGGGGAAAAAAAAAACCAGTACAACGCATCGAACACGTTGCAAACCGGTTCCCTATAGTGAAATATGAGGTAAAAAGAAATTTATTGAAACGACAAGTATGAATCAAGTAAATTAAGACCGGAGTGTCGAATCACGGGGCCAGCAGAGGCTTTCCGTCTGTTACATTTTACAACCATAAGTTGCTTTAACGCTTCGCGCGAATGTCTTAAAATATCAACACTGCCGATATAATTAGTGACGTGATAAATAATGCGTTTTACCTGGGGGATTTTATTACTCCAATGGAGACAGAAACAAAACGGTAACGTTAAATATAGATAGAGGAATACGCAAATAATTAATAGGTATAAGAATGATCGCCAATATCGATAAAAGTCGTAATAATAGCTTCTTGCATCTTATTTCCATCTGAATACTACACTCACAGTTTATGAATCATGAATGATCGTATATAACTACGTTTCCACGTATTCTCGTCTTGTTTGTACTATTTAACATATGTACATACATCTTTCATTCATTGTTGTAATTCAGCTACACGTTCCTTGCCTTTCGAATAAATTACGCGCATCAATCCTTGAGTATCTATTATAGATCATCTGCGTGATTGTTCGCGAATTTTCATTCATTGCTGTTTCTCTTTCTTTCAATTTCTGTTTTTCAACATGTTGTACAATTATGCTAATGTATACATAGACGTAGATTTGTGCGCACGCTTGTATACGATGTCTATATATTAGTGATCATTTTTTATTCCCCATATGATTAACTCTACTCTAATGATTGGTGAATCTGAACTGAATTTATTAATGATATTAATCAATGTATTCATGTCATTTTAATTCTGTGAAATGTTGGAATAATAAATATTGATCGTCTGTGAGATCTTTCGTGACAGTTATGTAAGTCTCAATGTCTATAATAAAGATTTTTAACTGTTATGTGGATTAAATTATCATGTATTGTATGTTCATTAACCTTCAAGCACTATAAATCATCAAAATCGTCCCTATTTCCTATTATTTTACACTTTCATATTTTGTTTCATATTTGCTATTCGTTCAATTGCTTTATTATCCCTTGCACTTTTTATTGCGAAATGTATAAAGTAGAAATAATTAATATTAAGAAATTGATATTTTTATGTACGCAATAAGTAGACCGTGGAATTTTAGGAATAATATTTTCATGAGAACAATTATAAAGATGTTTGCTTGACCAATTTAAATATTACAACAGCTACTATAAACATTTTGACCAAGTGTAGCTAGTGTATGTATCTAAATTCATAAAAATTAAAAATTATACACAAGTATACACAAAATTATACTTTCCAGTGGATTTTTATTAAGAACTTCAATTTCTTTAACTCTCACAAGACTATAGAACGTCGTTTGCTTGACCAATTTAAATATTACAACAGCTACTATAAACATTTTGGCCAGCAGGTATAGCTAGTGTATGTATCTAAACTCTTAAAAATTAAAACTGGTAAGTATACACAAAATTATAGTTTCCAGTGGATTTTTATTAAGAACTTCAATTTCTTTAACTCTCACAAGACTATAGAACGTCGTTTGCTTGACCAATTTAAATATTACAACAGCTACTATAAACATTTTGGCCAGCAGGTATAGCTAGTGTGTGTATCTAAACTCTTAAAAATTAAACATTAAAAATTAAAACTGGCAAGTATACACAAAATTATAGTTTCCAGTGGATTTTTATTAAGAACTTCAATTTCTTTAAATCTCAGAAGACTATAGAACGTCGATGAAAGACAAAATCATAAAAAAGTATTCCACAGTATTCTAATATATTAAATTTATTAAAATTTAAATTATCCAAATTTATTAAAATTTAGTTATTACTATTTAAAATTTAGTTATTACTATTTATTAATAGCTACTAGTTATTAACATTGATTAAAATTTTAGTAAAATTACACACGAAGGACTGTTATTGGTTCACTGTGGTGACGTATCAAACGAACCTCAACAAGAGCAAACCAAGTCATACCTACAGAAGGAGACAAGACCTCCCTTCATCCTTACATAACACTTGTGAAATGACCAATCATCCTCTCGGCGAGAAGTCCGGCTAATTCGCGGTTCGATTTAACGAACGATCGTTCGATTTGGCCCGAGTCCAATTGTGCTCGCCGGTGAAGCAACGAAAGTCAGACTACCGCGGGGGAGGCCGGAGACGAAGCGGGCGAAGAAAGAGAAGAGGTGGCGGCCGCGTGTGCCGAAAGGTGCGTTGTACTCAAACAAAGTAAGATATAATTAGACGCGGTAAGACGGCTGCGACTGCAGGAAGCCCACGTGTGAAAGTAGAACCGCTCGCAGAAACGACTCGGTCATCGCTAAAAAGATCATCCCCAGGACGGGAGCGCGGGAAATCGCGCGCTTTCTACGACTTTTACCGGCGCGGTGCACGATCGCGTGGCTGCTGCGCCGAAACTCAACTCGGAAATAGAACGTGTTCACCGTGAAACGAACGTTCGCCAGCTGTTTCACTCGAGCGGCTTCACACTCGTCGCGTTCGACATCGCGCCTCGAGTCCAAAGGTGTCGCGAATGGAACAAAAAAAAAAAAAAACAACGTGCGTACACTGGTGTACAAAAGTATCTGGATATTTTAGGCTTGATTATTTCACATTGTATAGAGTCGTTTAAGACTATTTGTCTCTTTGACAAACGTACGATTCAATTGGGGAAAAAAGAATCTGCAATCGCTTCATCTTACCGCGCATCTAAGTCGTTTCGTAGAATTCGAAGGGTATAAATTAATTCGACGGGTTATAAAACGTAATTTAATCAGAAAAATGTAGAGAGGAAAATGTCAAACGTAAATCGAGATTAGTCGACGCAATGACATTTACAAACACGATTCACGAGTTTCTACATTCTCCTTTTAACTTCCACCGTTTCCAACGAAAATCTCCCAAAGAATCCAGCGACTTAATCCTATTTGCGCCCCCCCCAAATCCGTTCTATTTCTACTAATCTCTTCTACGCTTCAAAAATCCGAATTCACATCCCTCTTATATGAAATTATTTTACTTTTTAAAACAGATCCAGAATTTCCAGAAACTCCTCCCGCATATTCGAAATATACTGGCGAGTATCGATACCAGAATATCGATCCCATTTTTTTTTTCCACCCGGCGCGGCGAGCGCGTAACGCGCACAGCGACGCCCAAATATTTACCCGTTTCGAAATATCTCTACCCCCTTCTATTGCCACGGCCAGCCAGACGAGAACCGCTGAGGTCGGGGCTCATTGTCAGAAGTCTTGGCATCTCTTTAGCGAGTGGGCGTCGCTAGCTAGCGATGGAACGTCCGTCCAGTGGGCTCGTGGTTTCGTCGATCCCTTTTCGTGTACACTCACGGACGAAAGTCTCGGTTACTAACTTGTACAACGAAGAGTCTGTACTCAAACTGGCGTTGAATAAGAATTCACTATTTTTGGAGATAAACTCTGTGAACGAAAGTTATTTGACACTAGAGAAGATCACTCTCTTGAAATGATATGCATTTCTTTGATTTCCATTAGTCCATGCAATTAGTCCATGGATATTATTCTTTGTTAATTTATGTTAGAGAATTATTGATTTCGAAGATATTTCAAGTTTAATTTTGTAAAATTTATTATCGTACGAAAGTTAAAACAGTTCTAATATCTATCTTTTATATTAGCCCTTTCTCGGATAACTTAGATTTTATCTAATAATCTCGTTCGAATATACAATATTTATTTAATCTGTATCCGATGAGAAATCTAATCCAAACGTAATGTGAGCGTCACGCGTCGAAAACGAAATTTTAACCATTAAAAAATAAACACAATTGCGTCGCCATGGAAAGAGAAAATGCGCACGTGAGAGTGAGGAGTTTTATTATCCGTGGCGAATGTTGCAGGTTAAAAGTGAAAAGTGCCCTAAGACTTTAGAGTGGCGACGCGAATGTCGCGTGTGTGCATGTGTGCGATGCTCGTGGCTCAAACACATAAACGCACGAATCTTACGCGAACGGATGCACACCTACCTACGTGCTACGTAGATCCGCGCTAGATCGACGCAGTCTGCATCGTTTCATCGTTGAAACGCTGCCTCGTCGCTCGATTTGGCAGCGACGATTCATATCTTACAGGAATAGCGAAACATAGCTTTTACGTCTGTTTAAAGAATTTTTGTTGGTGAAAAGTTTCAAAACGCTAATAACGTTTCTGACTATTCTTACTCCAATTACATTGTTTGGTTTAAAAGTTAAACATTCCTCAAATATATGAAAACACTATTTCAAGACTGTCTATAATATTAATATTAACTTGACTCGTTAATTTCATTAACGATTCAGTATACAAAATGATAATATACAGAAAACAGTATTGTTCCTTTTGAACGTTGTTAGTTCAAAATGTACGTAATATTTGAAGAAAGTGTAATTGGGTATTAAAATGCGTGTGTCTACACGCACGCAGTATTGTTAAATAACAGTGTATGATAATAATATTTTAATAATAATAGTAGCAGAGATAGAGCATACACTTGCGTGTTCTTCTGAAAATTCTAAAGTGTACGACACTTTGTATAATAGTAACAACAATAATAATAATACTGTAATTGCAGCGTACTCGAAGCAGTTTGTAAATTTTCTGAGACACTCGGGAAAACTCTCAACTCTCTCGTTCACGATCGATGGCAATTCGTGGCTTCCGGCGCGCGATCGCGATGACTCGAGGCCTTTTCAACCCATCGCTAAATCCAGCAGGGTGATAAGTAAAAAAATACTCTTTGTCCCCCACTGTGGCATCGTCGCGGATTGTCTGCAAATTGCACTCGACCGGTGCGTCGTCTGGCACGGCCAGGTCGATGTACCCGGTGTTCGAAAAATGCGCGGTGACCTGCGTCACCGCCTCTGGTTGCGAGCTAGCGAACTGCGTTGATATACGTGTACAACGAAGAGCATAACTAGATAGAAAATCCTTTCTCATCAAGATCAAGAAATACGCAGGAAACATTTTGAGTAATTGAAAGAATGATTACCAGTCTGAACAAATTTTTCAACGTTTTCCATTTGATACGACGAACAATTATTCGAATATCATTGCCTTTTTTTTGATAATTTCGACGCGACTTTGGAATTTTCAATTCGATTTAAATTTATTAGTAAAATCTCGATGCAATGTTGAAATTTTAATTGACACGATTATCTGTAATTCAACTATCTGAGAGTTAAATATCTTTATGCGTGTGTTGATAAAACTGAATGAACGAATATTTTTCATTACAGCAAATAATAAATATTCGCAATATATATACATTGTATATTTTAATATCAATGACAAGGAAGAATAATTTACACGAAATCCACTAAGACTAATTCAATTACGCTGTTACGCATAAATAATTAAACACATGGTGTAATTTAATCAAGACAATTAAAAGGAGATTGATATTTACGTTTCGTTTTCATAAAATTTCTTATTGTTACAACTGAAATCGAACGTTTTGCTAAATTTAATCCGAAGTAAGGTGTCAATTTCTAATTTCTAACAAATAACCGACGCTTTATAAAATTTATGTAAACTTCAAATTAAAAATATTTCTCTCCAATGTCTCAACGTTGAACGAACACAGCTGTTTCCACAAAAGTTCACCATCAATTACTGTTTCCTCATTCGTACTAATCGATATTTTTTAACGGTATATATTTTACAATTAAATTAAAAAGAGAAATGTATTTTATACACTTGCGATGTATAATTTAGGATTGTTCCAATACTTATGCACGATAAATGTACAACACATGTTCTTCACTGTACCTCGACAGTTTAATCATCGGGAACAGCCGCGATCCAGCCATGAATACTATCTGAACGCGGTCGTAGCTACCACACTGTGTGTTTAACGAAACCACACGTGTGCATATCGATCGATCTATTGAGCGCGGTTGTCGCGATTCTTCGACGAGTTGTCTCGCTGTTCGTCCAGCGAATATCGTCGAAGACTTTCAAATTACTTTTTGCTTGACTGGGGATCAAAACGCTGGCACGAGTGGACAGTGCAGTAGACAGAGCGAGCTAGTTGTTGAAGAAATGTAAAATAATACTCCACAAAATTATTTCGAGGGACCGTCGAGAAATGTGAAACGTGTAATTTTATTTTAGTGTTAATTTTATTTTACATCCGAGACTCGTAATATTTGTCATATATTGTTAATATTTGCAACGTTATAATTTGAGTTTATATCAATAAATTCATATTAAACTGATACTCATATTGAACTAATAGGGAAACAAAAATGTTTCTCTTTTCTGCTTTTTTACTTTTCTAACTTTGAATCGTAGAGATGAAAAAAAAATTGCTAATTTGTTTCAATATTTATCAGTTACATTTCCATCTTGGCTTTGACTTTCCAACCTCCACAAACTGGAGAAACAAATCGTCTCTTTTCACGTTTCTGATGTCGATTGTATATTTTCAGTATTACAAGCTTCAGCTTTTTTTTTTTTTATTGCTTTCACTTATTTCACTTTTTAGAAAGGAGTTCCCTTTATCATCATTTTCCTCTAGCTTAAACGTTGGTTAACTGATGTTAAAACTACACGAACAACGATCGATATTTGTGTTATATATTGTTAATATTTGCAACGTTATAATTTGAGTTTATATCAATAAATTCACATTAAACTGATTCTCATATTGAACTAATAGGGAAACAAAAATGTTTCTCTTTTCTGCTTTTTTACTTTTCTAACTTTGAATCGTAGAGATGAAAAAAAAGTTGCTAATTTGTTTCAATATTTATCAGTTACATTTCCATCTTGGCTTTGACTTTCCAACCTCCACAAACTGGAGAAACAAATCGTCTCTTTTCACGTTTCTGATGTCGATTGTATATTTTCAGTATTACAAGCTTCAGCTTTTTTTTTTTTTATTGCTTTCACTTATTTCACTTTTTAGAAAGGAGTTCCCTTTATCATCATTTTCCTCTAGCTTAAACGTTGGTTAACTGATGTTAAAACTACACGAACAACGATCGTTCAAATCATTTCGAAACCGAAACCGCGCAGCAACGAGATTCGCAAGGAGAGCACCGTCGAGTCAGTATCAGTATCCAACAAATCAGTCGAAGGAGCTGGCCCCGATAGTTAGCCGAGACGCTTGCGATCAGTGATTAGTGATCGAGCGACAAATCGTCGGTTATTGGTGCTCGGTGCTCGCTCGTTAATATCACTCTTCTCCCCCTTTCGCGACAAGCATCGGGAGCAAGTTCAAAGTCGTAGATTTCAATTAGCTTGACCGGTGTATCGAAGCACATCCAAGTGTAACAGAGAGAGAGAGAGAGAGAGAGAGAAAGGTAAGCGCCGCCGCTTATAATCGAAATGCAAACCGGCCGGATCGATGATATTAGCCGTGATAGCTTATCTGCGACTCGTCGCGATAATGGAAGGGCCTCCGCGGGATCGTGATTGATGCAGTCGTACACGGAATAAGACTGGTGCCCGGGGTCTGCGCGATTAATCGCGCCTGTCACCCCTAATTCGTTATCGTTTCTACCCTAGCTGCACGGCCAACGGCTGAGCGATCGGTTTTCGGCTTCCGCATTACCTCTTTTCCATTGGAGTTTATGATTTCTTGATACTTGGGCCCGCGCGCAGTTTCAGATCTGAGCGGTCAGGTATTTTTTTTTTACGCTTCGATCTGAGGGAGATTTTCAATTCCGAGAGAGGGATTCGACCGGTGTTTTTTTGTATCTCGCAGTGAGCAAAAAAATATTCAAACTGAACGGCACGCGCAGTTTTTTAACACTGTTCAACTCGAATTATTAGATATTCTATATCGAGCGGCCACTGAAAGACTGATCGATATGAAACAAAAATGATTTTCACAGACACATTTTTCCTTAATTTTTTATTATTTTATTTGGAAATATAATTGGTCGATTTTTCTCAGTATTATGCGCGAATTTTTATGAATTAAAATTTTTATTAATAAACCTTTTTTTTATGAATTTTTCAAATCCTTCAGTTTTTCATCCTACAGTTATGAAATATTCCTTTTCCAAGTAAAGTTTGAATTTTTCTTCTGTTAAATATCTTACGTTTCCATCTGTTTTTAGTGTATTATTGATTCATACGCATTTTTCTTTAATTATTAGTAGCATTATTAGTTCATTTCTCTCCTCGACTAAAGATCTCTTTTACCAAGAGTATATACACGTATAACGTTCGTACATAATAAAATACGATTCCGAATGGTTCTTCAAGGAACAGAAAAATATATTTACAAATATTGTATACATATTCATATATTCATATACTTTATAACGTACATATGTCCATATATGCACATACATATATTATATATGTTATACACATTCATCTATTATAAAGTACAAATTCGTGCACTCTCATCTGCTGTATATTTTATAATCAAACAATTCTGGTCTCCTCCGACACTCGAAAATAAATCCACCTTCGTAGCTCGTTAGTCAAGAGAAATATATCGTTGCGAGAAACTGATTGAAGATTATCGAGGGAAAAGGCGTACGATCGATAGAACAGATGAAAAATTGAAGGTTCGCAGGCAGTACGTGGCAGTCTTTCATACCATCCATACGTTAGAGAGCTATCGATCGGTTGATTACTGTACTTTCTCCCGGGCAGGGGAGGCTCGGCTCTCGAGCCACGAAACTCTAGGTGTTACGTGCATCGTACGGACGGTGAAGTTTAGCATAAAAAAATCTCCTTGAAACGATGCCGTATGAACGCGCGTGCAGATATTACCGGGTATTACCGTAACTGCCCGCTGGATTATGGCAATTTTCAATTTTGCCGCGCTCTCAATCGGCCCCACTCTCAATGACTCGACTGCCTCCGCCGGCGGAAAAATCAGCCAGACGTCACACAGTGGCAGGAATTTCTTCTCCGTGGTCTGGCTGGATCGATGCAAAAAGAAATTGATCGACGCAAAAAAAAAAAAAAAAAAAAGAAAGGGAGGGCGCTGGTTGCAAGAGCGAATTTTCAAGACATGTTCCAACGTTTTTGTCATCACGCTGCGAATTTCCACGCAAATTTACATATTTCCGATCGAAGATGTAATATCGAACGAAATGGATTTACGTTCCAAGTTACAAAGATTCTAAATATTGTAACATTTTAGATATTTCTCTGCGATCTTGCAGTTTAAACTTTCGCACCGTCACATAGAAATTCCGCAGTTTATTTATTTCATTCAATGTTCAATCTTTATTTCTACTTAAATTGTTGAATCAACTTTGAGAATCTCTATTTTCGTGTGGAATTACTTTAAGGGGAGGTTAATACGACCATCTTATATTTTTACATTGCGAAACGTACGTGACAGCAAATGAGATTGAAAATGAATATAGCCTTTCGTTATAAGAATTATTCGAAGTATTTGAAACAATATTCCTACGGTATAATTAAAAATATATCGAAATCAGTTTGACTAAGTTGAACTACAATGACAGAGTAAATTTCAGCACGCAAAAAGGTTCAGGAATTTCGAACATTTCATTATACCTCGTATCTTCGATCTTTCCAAATATTTTTGCACTTTCGCATCGCGCTTCTGCACGAGATAAGTTAAAAATTATTCATTTAACTTTCCGAGCTTCTGCTTTAAAGGCAGGATAGTGCGAATGCATTTTTAATCGCGAAAGGAAAATGAAACTTAATCAACCTCGTGATATCGTAAAATTTACATGAAGCAAGGGAGACTGAGAACGAGTGTAATTTTTTGATGCAACGAATAATAAGGTGTCTCAAAGCGGAATTAAACCGACACAAAGAAAAAAGAACTAAATATTAAAAGATATAATAATAATATTATAAAATAAATAATAAAAATATATAAAAAAATAAAAATAATAATATACATAATAATAATAATATTAAACAAAAAATTAAATATCAATATAATATATAATAATATTAAAAAAAAATGTTACAATTGGAATGAATTGGAACTACCTTGAAAACTGTTTCTCTTCACTTTCCCTCCAAAGATTCGTGTGGCGCGTAGAGATGAATTCAGTAATTACAACTCACCTGCAAAGAAATAGAGAGAACAATTTTTAATTAGGCGAAATATAATTATAGACGTGGCGAGTGTAATTAACTCGTTTATCTTTGAAAAGCGTTTTAATTCTTTAATGAAACGTAATTAAAAAATGATAAAACGGGACGGGAATCCAGTTTCTTGTGCTTCGAGGTAATGTTGGGGAAAAAAAGTTTCACAGTTTCATGTGTTTGTTGGTCTATTCACACTTATTTGAGTTTCAAACGATCTGCATATATATATATTTTATAAATTACACAGTATATCTATCTTCCATTTTCTTCAGAAGTAAATATTGATATACAGTGTAATTTCATTATAACAATTGAAATGCTTATACAAAACTATAGTACATTCTCTGTAATAATAATTTTAACATTCTTTATAATAACTTTCATATAGAATATAATATAACAATTGAATGATTTTTCAATTGCGTGCAACACTCTACGTACGAAAGAGTCACTCTAAATATAATACACCGCCGGGCAAGGAACGAAGAAATATAAAAAAAAAAAAAAAAAGGGAAAACACAGAAATAAAGAAGGAAGGAGCATTCAACCGTAAGAATACAAAAACTCCACATAACATACAAACACGCGTTTTTGCGCGTCGGTCGTCGGATTTGCGCGGTCAATTTAACCGAGTCGTCAAATCCTCGCCCAGCGGACCTCCTTTCGTCTCGGTGAATTCTCCCCGCGAGAGCAAAGAGCGAAGGAGAAGAAAGAGAGAGAGAGAGAGAGAGATAGACTAAAACTAAAAAGAAAAAAAGGAAAAAGAAAACAAAGAGGCGACACACGCGTGCAGAAAGCGCGTCCCAAATTGCGCTCGATAAACGAGGCGATTTGACGCAGTTTCGTTGGCTCGTTATGCTCGCGTCTGTTGGCTCGCCGCCGCAGCAAGAAGTAACGGTGAAGATCGGCTTCTTCAGGATTCTTGGACGAAGGTAACGGAGCGGATGGATGGAGGAAAGGTCGCCGAGGTGTATCTTGAGCTAAAATTCATCGCTCAAGATCGATAATCTCCCGTGTTATGTCCGTCAAGGTTCCCTGATCTACGAGATCTAACGAATAATAAGGAGGGGGACGGGAAGCGATTACGTCGGCGTGCGCATCATTGATCCTTGGAGGAGTCGCCGTCGTTTAACCTTTCCTTGCAATGAGAAATGCAAAGTGTTGTGTAAATTAACCACTGCGTTGTGTAGATTTAATTGATAATAACGGATGGCTTTGTGCGTGATGGCTCGTGAAAATTATTTGTGAAACTCGTCAATAGAAGGATTTCCACGGTATACGTTAAACATTTCACGTTGTAAATATATTAAATTATATAAAATATTACATATAAACGTTTAATGTATTATATATATAGTTGTATAATCATGTTATATTAATATAATATGATACATATGTGAATTTATATATGTTGTGGTAATTATTTATAATTGTACAATTACATAATATCAAATTAATTTAATATTATAAGTACATTAGATATTTATATCATTTTTAATATATCATGTATGGGGTACAGTAAATATTTAAAATATTACTTCGTGTATGTGTTAAATTTATAATTATAAATTAAGTCAAGTTATGTGAAACGTTTTGAAATTCCATGAATTACAATTGGTCACAAAAGTCACAAGTCGACGTGCAACTGCAAATTTCAAATATTATATTTAATACTAGAACTATCGCGTTTCTATATTTCTAGCACGTACCAAGACGCCCTATTACAATTTAAATAATAATAATTAAAATAAATAAGTCTATACGATCATGTCTCTCTCTGACAGACGGTTAAAGTATAAAATTAGTATCAGAGAAAATAAAACTTTTCATTGTGTAATATATTTTTACAATGGAAAAATTATTCAGGTCTCTGAAGAATCACGGTTCGATTATCGAGGAATATCTGCTTTATTCCAAAATATCTGAAAATTTCTGCAAACGTCACAATTTGCAATATTTTACGCGATATGTTCTTCTAGTTTCGTTCTCAATCTGGCAAAAGTCGATCTTGGAAGCAAAAGATTATAGAAATTAAATTATGGAAGCAAAAGATTATAGAAATTAAATTATAGAATATTAAAGAAACGATTAATAATAAAGATAATACAAAATATAAAATATTGAATATTAAAGAAAATATAAAATATAAAATATTAAAGAATATACAAAATATTAAATATTAAAAAAAATATTAAATATTAAACATTAAAGAAAATATAAAATATAAAATATTAAAGAAAATATAAAATATAAAATATTAAAGAATATACAAAATATTAAATATTAAAAAAAATATTAAATATTAAACATTAAAGAAAATATAAAATATAAAATATTAAAGAAAATATAAAATATAAAATATTAAAGAATATACAAAATATTAAATATTAAAAAAAATATTAAATATTAAACATTAAAGAAAATATAAAATATTAAATATTAAAGAAAATATTAAATATTAAATATTAAAGAAAATATGAAATATAAAATATAAAATATTAAAGAAAATATAAAATATAAAATATTAAATAAAATATTAAATATTAAAATATGAAATATAGAATATTAAAGAAAATATTAACGATAATACAAAAGATAATATTAAAGAAAACATTCGTCCATTACGAGAACGTATTAACAAAACGTATTAATCTTCTCGTCGAATCGCAGAAACCGTTCGAAGTTAGTGCCAGCGTGTGGATACGCGTTGGACGGCGGGTTGAAATAACGGGGAAACAAGATGGGAGTGAAAAGGTTCAACCGAATTCTCGCTCTTTCCCGGCGCAATTCCATCGAGAGTCGGTTTACGATCCCATCGCGGACCCGTATCTCGATTTCTTTCCCGACGTTACAACCGAGCCGGTGCATTTCGCTCGGCGAATGTCAGAGGTAACCGTCGTTGCAGCCGTGCCTCGCTGACGGTTTTTCGCCTCGCGAGTACCGTACCGGCAAGCGGAGATATGAAAGCCGTCGAAAGCGAGAAAAGAGGCGAAGGGAAAGGGATTATAGCTGAAAGAGGAGAAGCCCGTCTCTTTCGAAGGACTCGTTTAACCGCTAATTGATTCCGCTTTATTACTTTTCGAGATGACGCGCCGATGAAGATGATCGTTTCGACAATGACGGAATAAATGGAGTGCCATCGGGAACCAAAAGATGGATTTCTTGATTTGGAACTGTCGTTTTTTTAAGCATCGTTCACGATGAGGACACTCGCGACAAAAAAGTTCTCTTTCTTTTTCATCGCGTCTAAATCTCGAAAGTTGCGTTTCTCGATTATTTCGATTATTTCGCTAACGTTGTTACTGGATTGATGAAAGATAATGTTAGGTTTTTGCAAACAGAGTCCTCCTCACGGAATTCCTTTACATAATTTACTACTCGAATATTGCTACCCGAATAATTTTTATTAAATAATTTATTGTCAAGCAATTTTACTATATTATCAAAATAGAAAACATTTCAGCGTTTTCAAGCCAGCTTTTTATACTTTTTATACCAGCAAACATTCTAATATACTTGTTCGTCGACAATAAATATTATCCTCGATATTAATTAACACAAGGTTCCCACCGAAACCGTGGGATAACGAGACCCCCTCGGTGTTCGAAATTCTGAAGCACGCTCGAGTTTCAGAAGAAACCTAACGGCTCCCTCGGGCATACGAATATTTACGATATTATTTCAAGGTTGCTTCAAAGGTCTTTCCCCTCTCTCGCTTTCCGTGACTCTTGCAAATATCCACGCGCGCATAAAACTCAACTCCGGGAGCCACAATCATCGAGCCGCAACCCGCCACCACACCCGAGACCAGAGGGAGAGGTGTACAATTTCAAAAATCATCCCCTAGACGAAGCGCACACGCTCGCGCGTGTTTTTCGCCGATGCGCCGAGCAAATAAATTAAATTTTCCTACCTACCCTCGAAACCGGTCGATGGTTCGCAACGATATTTTACATTTTCCATCGGACGGTGCCCGGACGCGCTCGATGATTTAAAACTCGGCCGGCATCATCGCGCGCCGGCCAGCATCAAAAAATTAAATCAATTAAAACAATTCGTTTAATTGAAATGATAATTGAGTTACACGGCGATTCAGCATCGGTAGTAGCGCCAGCCAGGTTAAATTAGATCTTCATTTTGGTTGGTAATTCGCTTATCAATGCGTCGCGTCTTAGCTTATACTCCCTACATTCACAGGTGAAATTAATAAGTTGCGATTTATATTTTAGAAATGGCCTGACCGTTCAATCGTGATTGCAAAAATCTGTACGAATTATTTACAGAAAGTTTCAAAGTGTATTTATCTATCTGTTAATAATGTTGTCCGTATTAATGACGTGTTAATCTATCGCCACGCGACAGACATTATTCGTGTTCTTTTTTTTTTTTTAATTCAAAAATTTCACAGAATAAAATGAATTAATTTCCTGTCGAAGACAAACAGATTTTCATCAAAAAATGGAATTTGTTTTGTTGATTCACTCTCGGCGTCTAATGTTACTTTAAAGAATTATTTCGTGCCATATTTCGAGTTCCTAAAATGACTGACATTTATTAAAATATATTAAATTAAAATATTCAATTCCAATTAAAGGGTCCTAGTTCTGCTCATTAGCTCATCCGCGAAGCAATGAACTCAGACTTCAAGAGGAAGTCTAAAAATACGGGCCCGTGTCACCACGTTCTGGTCTTTCTTTCTTCCAGTTTCACAATAATACGCTCCATAAATATTATACAAACCTCATTTATGTGAAATATATAAATATATATCACCCATAACGGAATTGTTACTTGCATCAGCTCGCGAATCTCAAACTTTCTCGCGAGTCAGTCTCACGTTTCTCCAAGACTCAGATCGACGACACTCTGGCGTTGTCGTACGATTTTTATAGTTCGTCGAGACATCCAATTAGAACGCAGCCTTAATTGATGAACGTTCGGTTGTCACGTTCGCAGCGAGCGCCAACTTCCACTCGTTAATGGGAATGAGGAATAACGTGTGCCGGCTATTAACGTTTGTCGCTCGCTTGTAATTTGGCATAATAAGGCCGATGGCGGAGCGTTTTAATCTCCGTTATTGAATTCGTTGGCTAAACACCCGCGATTGAAACACGGCGATCGGTGCCGACTTTATCGCGATTGATTTTTCGCCTTGGTCGAATCGACGCGATAATTATGCATGTACATTCGATTCTGTACCTGTTATAGCGTATCATCCGCCTCTCTTCATGACGCAAAACTCCCGAGAAAGTTCGAAAAAACGATGCAAGCCGGAATGCTTTGCAGCAGTCACGTGCAAAGTGTGATTTCGCGCGGATAATGGTGTTTTTTTTTAAAGGATTCCGTTCGACCGATGAGCTCTCGGTTATCTACAGAACCCATGAATTCTTAATGGAACTTTTAATGAAATTTATAATAAACTTTTATGATCGATGACTTTCTAGTTGATTCTTCTGAACGAAACTTTCGTAACATCCTTCGTATCATGAGTTTCTAATTGATTCTTCTCAATGAAACGTTTGCAACATTCTTGGGAATATTGTCAATCAAGTTGACCCTTTCAGTGAAATTTATGATAAATTTTTATGACCGATGACTTCTTAGTTGATGAAACTTTCAACGTTTCTAACATTCTTGAAAATACTGTCCATCAAATTGAAGTTTAACGAATCTTTTGGCCAATGATATATGTATAAATTTATATTTAACTTTCATTACATTGGATCAATTGATAACTAACAACATTTGAATATTCATTTTAATATTTGTAACTATTAGGATATATATTTATAATATTTTGTTCTACTTGTTCTACGTTGATATTCAACATTAGATCACTTCTTCTTTTAGAGACAGAAAAATTTTATATAATTATACGTATTTTTACGAAAAATCTTTAAAAAATGATTACCAACTGAGCGTTTCAACCACTCTAGTTATTCCAGCGTTAATAGATATTATTTAACAATCCTTCAGTCGCTAAATTCCGAATGAGTTATCGACGTTTTCAAAATCCACCTAATGAAATTTGAATGAATTCAACTCTCTTCCTAATTTTAATATCCCCTGCCAAAAAACTATCCACGTGCTTGGCATCATTAATCAAAAAATATATAACTATACAACTGTTCCACGCGGTTGCAAAAAAAAAAATATATATGTATATATATAGCAACTACCAGAGAAAACACCTTTCCTCCGGGCGTTTCTTCAATCAGGCGACCATACGTTCAATTTCCCCGAGCCAAGCCGCTTCCATTTACAGATTAAAACGCGACACCCCGTATAAGAGGTGTAGGAAGAGAAAAAGAAAGAGAGAGAGAGAGAGAGAGAGAAACACCACCCAGTTCCAGGTGAAAGAAACACAAGCAACAAAACGATTTCGTCCTCCGGAGGGATCTCGCGCAATAATTTCCCGATCCATTAAGGCACATCGAGTCACAGACGCGAGCTCGTGAGTCGCGTGCGTACACACCCATATGAAACACGTATGGGATCACATACAGTGCGAAGCAAAAATTCAAAAGACTGCGCATGTGTGAAATTTATAAATCTATTAACTATTATATTACCATTGCAGTACTGCTGTGTTACGTTAAAAGTTGAGAATGTTGTATAATAGGTGCAATAATGCTATGAATACATGGATCGTTTCAATATCAGTAGATAGTTTTAACATCAATTGCAAGTTCCTTGTTTAGAGCAGAGAAACGAATGTAGTGTTAGTGTCGAGAAATGTGTGGAAATCAATATGCAGCAAATTATCAAAGTTTTCGACTAGTGAATATTACTAATAGTGTAGTTAGTAATAATTAATACGAAAAATATTATGTATACCTACATATAGCAGTGTTGAAGATTAAAATTAATATAATCTATTACAATAACAACGAGGATATATTTAATAAGACTACAGTATATAATAGTAATAGAGAGTTAGTGAAAATTCAGAATTAATAGAAACTGCAATAGGTACTGTAATATATAATATAACACTATGACAATTATACGTTATATTGAATTAATGGAGAAGATTTTTGTACTTACAGCCCCAGTGCTCTATATAAATAATAAATAATTAATCTATCTTAAGAATAATAATTAATCTATATTAGTTTTCGACTAGTGAATATTACTAATAGTGTAGTTAGTAATAATTAATACGAAAAATATTATGTATACCTACATACAGCAGTGTTGAAGATTAAAATTAATATAATCTATATACAATAACAACGAGGATATATTTAATAAGGCTACAGTATATAATAGCATCGAGGGTTAGTGAAAATTCAGAATTAATAGAAACTGCAATAGGTACTGTAATATATAATATAACACTATGACAATTATACATTATACTGAATTAATGGAGAAGATTTTTGTACTTACAGCTCCAGTGCTCTATATAAATAACAAATAATTAATCTATCTTAAGAATAATAATTAATCTATATTAACAACAAATATAATTAATTCTATATTAATTTTGTCCACATTAAATTCCACATTAATTTTACTCAGCGATTAAACGATCTCTTCACAGTGTTACATCCCTTCCTTTGTGTTCCCTTTCGCATCGATCATTAACAAACACACAAACAAACAAAAAAGAAGCATCTTCAAACTTTCAGTCGGCACTGTACACGCCGGTATCCACTAACAAGCAGAAAACTTGAGCAGAGAGCTGACCGTCTCTCGTAGGTAGTACGGTTGGACGGCCGCCACTAAGAATTCAATTAACGGTAATTATATGGCGACCCAACCCTCGTTACTTTTCGCCCATCGGTCCCCTGCAACCCTTTTGTGCAGGTGCATCGACGATGCACGAAGCACTGGCTGCCAGAAACTTCCTACCAAGTCCCATTTCCAAGGGGTGAAACTAGGCAGCAACCAACCATCTTTCTCTTTGTCTTTCTCTCTCTCTTTCAAATCTATTCTCCTCTATCCCCCTCCTCCTTCTCCTCCTCACCCACGATTTTTCTTTCTTCCCGTGTGCTGCCGCTAGCCCGTAGCCACCTCGAGCAAAGGGGGTTTGCATTTAATACCGGCGGAAGGTTCTCAAGAATTGGCAGGAATATCCACGGCTGCACGATCCCCTAATTGTGTGTCCGCAGAGTTTGCGGAGCTGGGTTGGGTCCTCGCTTTTATCCCGGAGGATTGGATCAGGGCTGGCTGCCAACCTCTGTCGAATCTTAAGCTCGGTTAAGGTAGACCTTTCTTTCCACCCGTCGCGATAAAAGGCCCTTCCAGCCCTTGTCCGTGAATTACTGCCGCGTTGCGTAATTAGGGGTGGAATTCCGATCGGTCAGGGGGAAAGTTTGTTTGCGGTCGAGATACGTGATACGTTGCTCCTCGATATGGCTAATTTATTTAATAATTTTGTAGGGACTTAGCAATTATTTATATTGCATGTATATATTCATTTATTGTAATATCGTGGAAACTTTAACCACTGCAAGAGTGTTATAAGAATTTAGCAGCGATTTGTTATAATATACTATACAAGTACTTCAAATTTCTGATTAATTTCGTAAAATTGTAGAAAATAGGTGAAGATGTAACCATACCAAAAATGTTATCCCTTGGGATTTCCTTGGGACAATGCTAAGAGAATTTGATAATATAAATCGACTGGAAGGAATTATAAATGATCGTTGAGTTAAAGGAGAGTTCCTCTGGTGAAATTTCGAGTAGAGGATACTTTTGCAATTACGAGAAGCTCGAATCAATTCAAATCAATGAATTCGTATTGCGATCCTCTCGAAACGCAGTTCCACATATTCATAATAATTCATCCCTTTTTTCGCCACCGACGTCAGTGTTTCCCAACGGGCAAAAAAAAGCCCCGAAGGATTTATCACGCGTCGCGTTTCGCGATTATAAAATACTAATAAACTGCGTCATCAAGAAAAAAAAAAAAGAGAAAAAATAAAACGCATGAAAAACGGAGAAAAAAGAGAATCGCAGAGAAATACGACCAACGGTAAGAAAAATTGCTATTTAAACGCAACAGATATCCCCATCGCTGCCCCACCTTCGCAGCGAAATTAAAGGGTGATATAAAATAAAATAAAATACCAGGCGAAAAAGGAAAAAAAGACAACGAAGGAAAAAACGAAAAAAAAAAAAAAAAAAAAGAGAGTCCTAACTGGTCCACGCTCGCCGAAACGGCAGATTAACAACGGCCCGGTCGTTGCTACGGCTCGCGCGGATATTTTTCATTTAACCGGCATCGAGCTTTTAAAATCGGAAATATTTTTTGCCAGGGCAAACACGAACGAACGGCCGAAACAACGGCCGGCAATCGTCAGTAAATTTCACGAGCGGCCACTCTTCCGCGCGCGCGCGGGGGTGTAATATCAATTATAAACGCGTAACCAATAACTATGCCCCGCGTATGTGTGTGTGTGTGTGTGTGTGTGTGTCTGCTCGGCAGCAGTCGCCCGGCCCGGAATTCGTCGAATATTTACCAATCCTGCGTAATCGAAAAAACGGGGAACGACCGTCAGAATACCTTTTCATCGCGTTTACAAAACACATTCGTTTCCCGCCACGCGCCCACTCACCCTCCCCTCCCTCCCCCCCAAAAGCTAGGGCGTACTCGGGATCGTGCCACGTTTCTGTTTGCGCATCCTTTTATTCTTAAGTTCAATCTCGCCTCGCTGACAGATCGGATCCTTTATTTCGATCTCGCGATCGAAACCACGCTCGACGTTTGATCGTTTGGTTGGGAAAAGCGTTTCGTTGGTAAGACGTAGCGGATATCTTTTTCAGAAGCGTGAATCAGGAATACGTGGAACTGTCTATTTTAATATGTAGTATAATGGTATGATAGTTTGTTACGTCGTAGTAACTGAATATTAGTCTATTTTAATATGTAGTATAATAGTATAATAGTTTATTGCGTCGTCTAACAAAAAAAATAGTCTATTTTAATATGTGGTATAATAGTATAATAGTTTGTTGCGTCGTCTAACAAAAAAATAGTCTATTTTAATATGTAGTATAACAGTATAATAGTTTATTGCGTCGTCTACAAAAAAATAGTCTATTTTAATATGTGGTATAATAGTATAATAGTTTGTTGCGTCATCTAACAAAAAAATAGTTTATTTCAATATGTAGTATAATAGTATAATAGTTTGTTGCGTGGTCTAACTGAATATTAGTCTCTTTTAATATGTAGTATAATAGTATAATAGTTTATTGCGTCGTCTAACTGAATATTAGTCTATTTTAATATGTAGTATAATAGTATAATAGTTTATTGCGTCGTCTAACAAAAAAATAGTCTATTTTAATGTGTAGTATAGTAGTATAATAGTTTGTTGCGTCATCTAACAAAAAAATAGTCTATTTTAATATGTAGTATAATAGTATAATAGTTTGTTGCGTCGTCTAACAAAAAAATAGTCTATTTTAATATGTAGTATAATAGTATAATAGTTTATTGCGTCGTCTAACAAAAAAATAGTCTATTTTAATGTGTAGTATAGTAGTATAATAGTTTGTTGCGTCATCTAACAAAAAAATAGTCTATTTTAATATGTAGTATAATAGTATAATAGTTTGTTGCGTCGTCTAACAAAAAAATAGTCTATTTTAATATGTAGTATAA